>NC_074700.1:33112579-33315079 GCF_029448725.1 Salvelinus fontinalis | reverse complement strand
CCAAGACATGCTAACCTCTCACCATTACAATAACAGGGGAGGTTAGCATTTTATATCATACCCCTAATACATGCTAACCTCTCACCATTACAATAACAGGGGAGGTTAGCATTTTATATCATACCCCCAAGACATGCTAACCTGTCACCATTACAATAACAGGGGAGGTTAGCATTTTATATCATACCCCCAAGACATGCTAACCTCTCACCATTACAATAACAGGGGAGGTTAGCATTTTATATCATACCCCCAAGACATGCTAACCTCTCACCACTACAATAACAGGGGAGGTTAGCATTTTATATCATACCCCCAAGACATGCTAACCTCTCATCATTACAATGACAGGGGAGGTTAGCATGCTGCTAACATTGATTCTGTAACTTTGTCAATCATCATTATTATGATTCATTCAGGATTATCTGTAATCATGGTAGCCTGTGTTTAGAAAGAGTCAGGATAGGCAAGGGTCAAAACCAGGAGGGCGAGAAAATGAGAGACTGGGAAAAGCAGGAGCTAAGCCAAAAATGCTGGTTGAAACAAGACGAACTGGCAACAGACAAACAGAGAACACAGGTATAAATACATAGGGGATAATGGGGAAGATGGGTGACACCTGGAGGGGGTGGAGACAATCACAAAGACAGGTTAAACAGATCAGGGTGTGACACCAACCTTCTTCAATATTTCTCTAAATGAACTGGCTACCCTATTAGAACAATTAATATGTTGATGACAACAGAACAGGGCTACAACAAAGACTGTATTATAAAGACTAGACTCTATCATTAATATGTTGATGACAACAACAGAACAGGGCTACAACAAAGACTGTATTATAAAGACTAGACTCTATCATTAATATGTTGACAACAACAGAACAGGGCTACAACAAAGACTGTATTATAAAGACAAGACTCTATCATTAATATGTTGATGACAACAACAGAACAGGGCTACAACAAAGACTGTATTATAAGTGGACTGTATACATTTAACGCACAAACTAGAATTTGGCTTAAAAACTTATTCAGGATTGGTGTCCCTTCCACAGGACGGTTGAGCTAGCGTAGGCTAAGTAGGCTAATGTGTGTGTCCCTTCCACGGGACGGTTGAGCTAGCGTAGGCTAAGTAGGCTAATGTGTGTGTCCCTTCCACGGGACGGTTGAGCTAGCGTAGGCTAAGTAGGCTAATGTGTGTGTCCCTTCCACGGGACGGTTGAGCTAGCGTAGGCTAAGTAGGCTAATGTGTGTGTCCCTTCCACGGGACGGTTGAGCTAGCGTAGGCTAAGTAGGCTAATGTGTGTGTCCCTTCCACGGGACGGTTGAGCTAGCGTAGGCTAAGTAGGCTAATGTGTGTGTCCCTTCCACGGGACGGTTGAGCTAGCGTAGGCTAAGTAGGCTAATGTGTGTGTCCCTTCCACGGGACGGTTGAGCTAGCGTAGGCTAAGTAGGCTAATGTGTGTGTCCCTTCCACAGGACGGTTGAGCTAGCGTAGGCTAAGTAGGCTAATGTGTGTGTCCCTTCCACAGGACGGTTGAGCTAGCGTAGGCTAAGTAGGCTAATGTGTGTGTCCCTTCCACGGGACGGTTGAGCTAGCGTAGGCTAAGTAGGCTAATGTGTGTGTCCCTTCCACGGGACGGTTGAGCTAGCGTAGGCTAAGTAGGCTAATGTGTGTGTCCCTTCCACGGGACGGTTGAGCTAGCGTAGGCTAAGTAGGCTAATGTGTGTGTCCCTTCCACAGGACGGTTGAGCTAGCGTAGGCTAAGTAGGCTAATGTGTGTGTCCCTTCCACGGGACGGTTGAGCTAGCATAGGCTAAGTAGGCTAATGTGTGTGTCCCTTCCACGGGATGGTTGAGCTAGCGTAGGCTAAGTAGGCTAATGTGTGTGTCCCTTCCACAGGACGGTTGAGCTAGCGTAGGCTGGTCTGTCATAATATAATAGAGACAGTAGATCTAGCTGGTCTGTCATAATATAATAGAGGCAGTAGATCTAGCTGGTCTGTCATAATATAATAGAGACAGTAGATCTAGCTGGTCTGTCATAATATAATAGAGACAGTAGATCTAGCTGGTCTGTCATAATATAATAGATACTGTAGATCTAGCTGGTCTGTCATAATATAATAGAGACAGTAGACCTAGCTGGTCTGTCATAATATAATAGAGACAGTAGATCTAGCTGGTCTGTCATAATATAATAGAGACAGTAGATCTAGCTGGTCTGTCATAACATAATAGAGACAGTAAATAGAGACAGTAGATCTAGCTGGTCTGTCATAATATAATATCAGCTCCCATCATGTCATGAGCCCTTGTAGATTACATTTCATTGTTTTCTCAAACATATTGCTTATTTATGTAATACTTCATATACAGTCAACATTCACAAAGCCGCAAGACGGATTACCAGGATGTGTACTCAGAGCATGCGCTGACAAACTTGTGTCTTCACTGACATTTATAACCTCTCCCTGACTGAGTCTGTAATACCAACATGTTTCAAGCAGACCACCATAGTCCCTTCCCAAGAACGCCAAGGTAACCTGCCTAAATGACTATTGCCCTCTAGCACTCACATCTATAGGGGCGGCAGGTATTCTAGTGGTTAGAGCATTGGGCCAGTAACCGAAAGGTTGCTGGATCAAATCCTCGAGCGGACAAGGTAAAAATATGTCGTTCTGCCGCTGAACAAGGCAGTTAACCCATTGTTCCCCGTTAGGCTGTCATTTTAATAAAGAATTTGTTTTTACCTGACTTGCCTAGTTAAATAAATAAAAAATAGTGAGAGCATGAGAGCATCAGCTGTTCCGGATGACTGTGTGATCACACTCTCCGTAGCCGACGTGAGTAAGACCTTTAAACAGGTCAACATACACAAAGATGTGGGGCCAGACGGATTACCAGGATGTGTGCTCCGGGCATGTGCTGACCAATTGGCAGGTGTCTTCACTGACATTTTCAACATGTCCCTGATTGAGTCTGTAATACCAACATGTTTCAAGCAGACCACCATAGTCCTTGTGCCCAAGAACACAAAGGCAACCTGCCTAAATGACTGCAGACCCATAGCACTCACGTCCGTAGCCATGAAGTGCTTTGAAAGGTTGGTAATGGCTCACATCAACACCATTATCACTGACCCACTCCAATTTGCATACCGCCCCAACAGATCCACAGATGATGCAATCTCTATTGCACTCCACACTGCCCTTTCCCACCTGGACAAAAGGAACACCTATGTGAGAATGCTATTCATTGACTACAGCTCAGCGTTCAACACCATAGCGCCCTCAAAGCTCATCAATAAGCTAAGGATCCTGGGACTAAACACCTCCCTCTGCAACTGGATCCTGGACTTCCTGATGGGCCGCCCCCAGGTGGTAAGGGTAGGCAACATCACCTCCGCCACGCTGACCCTCAACACAGGGGCCCCTCAGGGGTGCGTGCTCAGTCCCTTCCTGTACTCCCTGTTCACGACTGCATGGCCACACACGACTCCAACACCATCATCAAGTTTGCCAACGACACGACGGTGGTAGGCCTGATCACCGACAACGATGAGACAGCCTATAGGGAGGAGGTCAGAGACCTGGCCGGGTGGTGCCAGAATAACAACCTATCCCAAAAACTTCTCCCTCAACGTCAGCAAGACAAAGGAGATGATCGTGGACTACAGGAAACGGGGGGCTGAGCATGCACCCCATTCACATCAATGGGGCTGAAGTGGAGCGGGTCGAGAGCTTCAAGTTCCTCGATGTCCACATTATCATGATCCAAACACACCAAGACAGCCGTGAAGAGACAATGCCTCTTCCCCCTCAGGAGGGTGAAAAGATTTAGCCCTCTGATCCTCCAAAGGTTCTACAGCTGCACCACCGCCATAAGACTGCTGAACAGTTAATCAATCTGACTCTAGGGTACTGGCTCTATGCACACTCACTGGACTCACACACTCACAGACAGAGAGAGCGAGAGAGAGAGAGAGAGGGTGGGTGGGTGGGGGGGGGGTGGGGGGGAGGCAGAGAGATAGATGAGATAGAAAGAGAGAGAAATAGAGAGAGTTAGAAAGATGTATGCCCAATGTATGACCATATTAGAGACATATTTCCCTCAGATTACACAGATCCACAAAGAATTAGAAAACAAACCCGATTTTGATAAACTCCCATATCTACTGGGTGAAATTCCACAGTGTGCCATCACAGCAGCAAGATTTGTGACCTGTTGCCACAAAAAAAGTTCAACCAGAGAAGAACAAACACCATTGTAAATATAACCCATATTTATGCTTATTTATTTTCCCTTTTGTACTTTAACCATTTGTACATCATTACAACACTGTATATAGACATAATATGACATTTGTAATGTCTTTATCCTTTTGGAACTTCTGTGATTGTGATGTTTACTGTTCACTTTTATTGTTTATTTCACTTTTGTTTATTATCTACTTCACTTGCTTTGGCAATGTTAACACATGTTTCCCATGTCAATAAAGCCCCTTGAATTGAACTGAATTGATATAGAGAGAGGAAGAGAGAGAAATAGAGAGAGAAACAGGAGGGAGGGAAGAGTGGAGAGAGCAGGAGAGAGATAAATAGAGGGAGAGAGAGACAGGATGGAGAGAGGGAAGGAGGGAGGAGGGAGGAGAGAGTGGAGAGAGTGGAGAGAGATAAATAGAGGGAGAGAGAGACAGGATGGAGAGAGGGAAGGAGGGAGGAGAGAGGAGAGAGTGGAGAGAGTGGGAGAGAGAGACAGGATGGAGAGAGGGAAGGAGGGAGGAGAGAGGAGAGAGTGGAGAGAGTGGGAGAGAGAGACAGGATGGAGAGAGGGAAGGAGGGAGGAGGGAGGAGAGAGTGGAGAGAGTGGGAGAGAGAGACAGGATGGAGAGAGGGAAGGAGGGAGGAGAGAGGAGAGAGTGGAGAGAGTGGGAGAGAGAGACAGGATGGAGAGAGGGAAGGAGGGAGGAGAGAGGAGAGAGTGGAGAGAGTGGGAGAGAGAGACTGGATGGAGAGAGGGAAGGAGGGAGGAGAGAGGAGAGAGTGGAGAGAGTGGGAGAGAGAGACTGGATGGAGAGAGGGAAGGAGGGAGGAGAGAGGAGAGAGTGGAGAGAGCAGGAGAGAGATAAATAGAGGGAGAGAGAGACAGGATGGAGAGAGGGAAGGAGGGAGGAGAGAGGAGAGAGTGGAGAGAGTGGGAGAGAGAGACAGGATGGAGAGAGGGAAGGAGGGAGGAGAGAGGAGAGAGTGGAGAGAGTGGGAGAGAGAGACTGGATGGAGAGAGGGAAGGAGGGAGGAGAGAGGAGAGAGAGGAGAGAGTGGGAGAGAGATAAATAGAGGGAGAGAGAGACAGGATGGAGAGAGGGAAGGAGGGAGGAGAGAGGAGAGAGTGGAGAGAGTGGGAGAGAGAGACAGGATGGAGAGAGGGAAGGAGGGAGGAGAGAGGAGAGAGTGGAGAGAGTGGGAGAGAGAGACTGTCACTGCCCCATTGTAGTTCTGCAGACCTGATTTACAATAACCCACCCCAGGGTTGGATTGCAGCTATTAACCCCAGGGTGGAATATTAACCCCAGGGTGGGTTATGTTGTGGAATATTAACCCCAGGGTTGGATTGCAGCTATTAACCCCAGGGTTGGATTGCAGCTATTAACCCCAGGGTTGGATTGCAGCTATTAACCCCAGGGTGGGTTATGTGGTGGAATATTAACCCCAGGGTGGAATATTAACCCCAGGGTGGAATATTAACCCCAGGGTGGGCTATGTGGTGGAATATTAACCCCAGGGTGGGTTATGTGGTGGAATATTAACCCCAGGGTGGGTTATGTGGTGGAATATTAACCCCAGGGTGGGTTATGTGGTGGAATGTTAACCCCAGGGTGGGTTATCTGGTGGAATATTAACTCCAGGGTGGGTTATGTGGTGGAATATTAACCCCAGGGTTGGATTGCAGCTATTAACCAAAGGGTGGAATATTAACCCCAGGGTTGGATTGCAGCTATTAACCCCAGGGTGGAATATTAACCCCAGGGTTGGATTGCAGCTATTAACCCCAGGGTGGGTTATGTGGTGGAATATTAACCCCAGGGTGGGTTATGTTGTGGAATATTAACCCCAGGGTGGGTTATGTGGTGGAATATTAACCCCAGGGTGGGTTATGTTGTGGAATATTAACCCCAGGGTGGGTTATGTTGTGGAATATTAACCCCAGGGTGGGTTATGTGGTGGAATATTAACCCCAGGGTGGACTATTAACCCCAGGGTGGGTTATGTGGTGGAATAGTAACCCCAGGGTTGGTTATGTGGTGGAATATTAACCCCAGGGTGGGTTATGTGGTGGAATATTAACCCCAGGCTGGAATGTTAACCCCAGGGTGGGTTATGTGGTGGAATAGTAACCCCAGGGTTGGTTATGTGGTGGAATATTAACCCCAGGGTGGGCTATGTGGTGGAATATTAACCCCAGGCCGGAATGTTAACCCCAGGGTGGGTTATGTGGTGGAATATTAACCCCAGGCTGGAATGTTAACCCCAGGGTGGAATGTTAACCCCAGGGTGGGTTATGTGGTGGAATATTAACCCCAGGGTGGGTTATCTGGTGGAATATTAACCCCAGGGTGGGTTATGTGGTGGAATATTAACCCCAGGGTGGGCTACGTGGTGGAATACTAACCCCAGGGTGGGTTATGTGGTGGAATATTAACCCCAGGGTGGGCTATGTGGTGGAATATTAACCCCAGGGTGGGTTATGTGGTGGAATATTAACCCCAGGGTGGGTTATGTGGTGGAATATTAACCCCAGGGTGGGCTACGTGGTGGAATACTAACCCCAGGGGGGGTTATGTGGTGGAATATTAACCCCAGGGTGGGTTATGTGGTGGAATATTAACCCCAGGGTTGGCTACGTGGTGGAATACTAACCCCAGGTTGGGTTATGTGGTGGAATAATAACCCCAGGGTGGAATATTAAATGAGTGTGTGTTATTTCAGAAAATCACAGAAATCTCACAGAGCTCCGAAACCCACTTAAAACTTCTTGTCAATAGGTTGGCGCTGTTTTCACTTTGGAAAAAATCATGCCCAAATGAAACGGCCTCGTACTCTTTTCTAGATCATACAATATGCATATTATTATTACTATTGGATAGAAAACACTCAAGTTTCTAAAACTGAATTATATTTGTGAGTAAAACAGAACTCATTTTGCAGCAAACTTCCATACAGGAAGTGCAAAATCTGAAAACGAGGCTCTGTTTCAGGGACTTTCTATTCAACTGGCTTTTATTTATCGATATGCATGCACTTCATACGCCTTCCACAAGATGTCAACAGGCAGTGGAAGGTGGAATGGGGTGACTAGCTTGATCTGAGGCCGAACAAGAGCTTTTGGAGTGACATGTACGGAATTTTCTTTGTCTTCCAAGGCGCGCGCGGAGCTCGACATTGTCTTCTGAAAAGCGTTCGGTTTACACGGCGAATATCTCCGGCTCTGATTTTATTTGATACATATGATAACATCATAAAGTAGTTTTTTTTCAACTGAGTTTTATCAGTTTATTCAACGTTTATTGGGACTTTTGGAGTTTTCCGTTCCTTGCGTCAAGAGAGGATGGGAATGTTAGCAACCTTGGCTAGCATTGTGGCGCGAATTCGACAGAAGAAATGGACATTCTAAAACCAAACAACGATTTATTCTGGACCAAGGACTCCTTGTACAACATTCTGATGGAAGCTCAGCAAAAGTAAGAAAACATTTATGATGTTATTTCGTATTTCTGTGTAAAATGTTGAGTCCTATTCTCCGCCGTTTTGGTAGGCACTGTCTCGCAATAACGCAAGCTGTATGTTATGGTAAAGTTATTTTTAAAAATCTAACACAGCGGTTGCATTAAGAACCAGTGTATCTTTCATTTGCCATAAAACAAGTATTTTTATGTAAAGTTTATGATGAGTTCTTTGGTCAGATTAGGTGAGTGTCCAAAATATCTCCGGAGATTCTGGTGAATCGATGCTACGTATTCACAATGTATGATCAGGATTTGTAGCTCTAAATATGCACATTTTCGAACAAAACATAATTGTATTGTATAACATGATGTTATAAGACTGTCATCTGATGTATTTGTTCAAGGTTAGTGATTAATTTTATCTCTATTTTGTCGGTTTTGTGCAAGCTATTTTTTGCAGGGAGTAAATTGCGTTGTGTGTTTGGCTACTGTAGTGTGCTAATAGAAATATATATTGTGTTTTTGCTGTAAAACACTTAAAAAATCGGAAATATTGGCTGGATTCACAAGATGTTTATCTTTCATTTGCTGTACACTATGTATTTTTCATAAATGTTTTATGATGAGTATTTATACATTTCACGTTGCTCTCTGTAATTATTCTGGCTGCTTTGGTGCTATTTGTGATTGTGGCTGCAATGTAAAACTATGATTTATACCTCAAATATGCACATTTTCGAACAAAACATAAATGTATTGTATAACATGTTTAAAGACTGTCATCTGATAAAGTTGTTTCTTGGTTAGTGACACATTTTATCTCTATTTTGTCGGTTTTGTGAAAGCTACCTATGCGGTGGAAACATGGTGAAAATATGCGGTTGTGTGTTTGGCTATTGTGGTTAGCTAATAGAAATACATATTGTGTTTTCGCTGTAAAACATTTAAAAAATCGGAAATGATGGCTGGATTCACAAGATGTTTATCTTTCATTTGCTGTTTTGGACTTGTGATTTCATGAAAATTATATTATATGATATCCCTGTCCCGTTAGGCTAGGCTAGGCTATGCTAGTCAGCTTTTCTGATGAGGAGGATCCCGGATCCGGGATGGTATGAAGTAAAGGTTAAAAAAGATTTGTCTGAACACGCTGCAACTGGATCTGTAACTTTTTTGGGAAAAAACACCTTTTTTTGAACATCACCAATTTTACAATGCACGATTTCTCTTAAATTACGATATATAAATGGCTGGTTCTTTTTTCCTGACACCGTAGGTTTATGTACTTTGACGTGAAGCGGTCAAATTAGCGCTCTATTTTCGTTTTGACCTTTAATCCCAGAAAAATGTCCATAACTCAAAAACCGTTGAAGCCTCGACACCATCTTGTTCGGGGCCAACTGCCCATTAGGCCAAACCTATGCTCACCAAGTTTCGTCTTCGAATTATTTTCCGTTTAGGAGAAAAGGCCACGTCGTGATTGGTGATGTGTTGTACATTTGCAATATGATTCCATTCGCCCTCTGGTGGGATATACCGGATCAGCGGAAAAACGACCAAAATTTGAAAATGTTATAAAACGGAAACCAAATGTCAGAGAGAGTTCGTTCGATGACTTCCTGAAAGACCTGGCCCCCGTGCACGGCCCGCCGCCGCCCGCTAATTTTACAAACGTTGGCGGACGTCTAGTAAGGGACCGTACATTTGCAATATGGTGTTTCTCACTAACCATACGGCAAATGTCAAAATGTTCCCTTCAGGTATGGAAGGACCCCTTTACATACGTAACAGAGCCTAGCCCTAAGACTAAATTCTCATATTACAGAGTCCTGTCTTTATAGGATCATATCTTTGCATAATGTACAGAGTCCCCTCCTTCTATATGAAGATAGCTTCCTTTGACCTTTCTCCATCTCTTGCTTGTTAACGTCCACATCTGACAGCTGTGTAGGTTATAATGGGAGCAGGGCCTGATTCTATATGTTCCTTTCCTTTTATGGCCATTCTGTCTTAGCTCTACAACTGGGCAGCCTAAATGCTGTCCTGCTACTATTGGAGTCCTGCACTAGATGACATCATTTCTGCATGCCAATGTAATTATTATTGTCTTGATGTTTTCTCAGCATAGCAACTGCACCTAGTTACATTGAATAACTCCCACGGTTATATGAGTCTGTATCTCACATCACAGAGTAACTACACTTTCATGTGTTGCAGGTGAGATCAGCTAGAACAGGTGGAGTTCCTTTATGGAATCTTTACTAAGAGAATAAGGACTGGAGACTGACGTGATGTCACAACCAATGAAGAGACCAGGAATACATGTTACTATTATAGAACCGGTGATGAATATAGAGAAATGTTACTATTATAGAACAGGTAATGAATATAGATAAATGTTACTATTATAGAACAGGTGATGAATATAGAGAAATGTTACTATTATAGAACAGGTGATGAATATAGATAAATGTTACTATTATAGAACAGGTGATGAATATAGAGAAATGTTACTATTATAGAACAGGTGATGAATATAGAGAAATGTTACTATTATAGAACAGGTGATGAATACAGAGAAATGTTACTATTATAGAACAGGTGATGAATATAGAGACATGTTACTATTATAGAACAGGTGATGAATATAGATAAATGTTACTATTATAGAACAGGTGATGAATATAGAGAAATGTTACTATTATAGAACAGGTGATGAATACAGAGAAATGTTACTATTATAGAACAGGTGATGAATATAGAGACATGTTACTATTATAGAACAGGTGATGAATACAGAGAAATGTTACTATTATAGAACAGGTGATGAATAAATGTTACTATTATAGAACAGGTGATGAATATAGAGAAATGTACTCACCTCCACCTTGTCCGAGGCTACAGTATACCAGTGTACTCAACAGCACTGAAACACACAGAGAGAACTATCACTATGGTACATGATGTAAACACTGAAACACACAGAGAGAACTATCACTATGGTACATGATGGAAACACTGAAACACACAGAGAGAACTATCACTATGGTACATGATGTAAACACTGAAACACACAGAGAGAACTATCACTATGGTACATGATGTAAACACTGAAACACACAGAGAGAACTATCACTATGGCACATGATGTAAACACTGAAACACACAGAGATAACTATCACTATGGTACATGATGTAAACACTGAAACACACAGAGAGAACTATCACTATGGTACATGATGTAAACACTAAAACACAGAGAGAACTATCACTATGGTACATGATGTAAACACTAAAACACAGAGAGAACTATCACTATGGTACATGATGTAAACACTGAAACACACAGAGAGAACTATCACTATGGTACATGATGTAAACACTGGAACACACAGAGAGAACTATCACTATGGTACATGATGTAAACACTGAAACACACAGAGAGAACTATCACTATGGTACATGATGTAAACACTGAAACACACAGAGAGAACTATCACTATGGTACATGATGTAAACACTGAAACACACAGAGAGAACTATCACTATTGTACATGATGTAAACACTGAAACACACAGAGAGAACTATCACTATGGTACATGATGTAAACACTGAAACACACAGAGAGAACTATCACTATGGTACATGATGTAAACACTGAAACACACAGAGAGAACTATCACTATGGTACATGATGTAAACACTGACACACACAGAGAGAACTATCACTATGGTACATGATGTAAACACTGAAACACACAGAGAGAACTATCACTATGGTACATGATGTAAACACTGAAACACACAGAGAGAACTATCACTATGGTACATGATGTAAACACTAAAACACAGAGAGAACTATCACTATGGTACATTATGTAAACACTGAAACACAGAGAGAACTATCACTATGGTACATGATGTAAACACTGAAACACACAGAGAGAACTATCACTATGGTACATGATGTAAACACTGAAACACACAGAGAGAACTATCACTATGGCACATGATGTAAACACTGAAACACACAGAGATAACTATCACTATGGTACATGATGTAAACACTGAAACACACAGAGAGAACTATCACTATGGTACATGATGTAAACACTGAAACACACAGAGAGAACTATCACTATGGTACATGATGTAAACACTGAAACATACAGAGATAACTATCACTATGGTACATGATGTAAACACTGAAACACACAGAGATAACTATCACTATGGTACATGATGTAAACACTGAAACACACAGAGAGAACTATCACTATGGTACATGATGGAAACACTGAAACACACAGAGAGAACTATCACTATGGTACATGATGTAAACACTGAAACACACAGAGAGAACTATCACTATGGTACATGATGTAAACACTGAAACACACAGAGAGAACTATCACTATGGTACATGATGTAAACACTGAAACACACAGAGAGAACTATCACTATGGTACATGATGTAAACACTGACACACACAGAGAGAACTATCACTATGGTACATGATGTAAACACTGAAACACACAGAGAGAACTATCACTATGGTACATGATGTAAACACTAAAATACAGAGAGAACTATCACTATGGTACATGATGTAAACATTAAGCTGTAGATATTAATTTGTATATTGATGCATTTCATATCTAAAACTCAGATACACTATGGACTCAGATGTAATTAGTTTATATTACTACCCCACTATGGAAAGGGGAGACTCTCAGCTACAAACTAATATGACCCCACTATGGAAAGAGGAGACTCAGATACAAACTAATATGACCCCACTATGGAAAGAGGAGACTCAGCTACAAACTAATATGACCCCACTATGGAAAGAGGAGACTCAGCTACAAACTAATATGACCCCACTATGGAAAGAGGAGACTCAGATACAAACTAATATGACCCCACTATGGAAAGGGGAGACTCAGATACAAACTAATATGACCCCACTATGGAAAGAGGAGACTCAGCTACAAACTAATATGACCCCACTATGGAAAGAGGAGACTCAGCTACAAACTAATATGACCCCAGTATGGAAAGAGGAGACTCAGCTACAAACTAATATGACCCCACTATGGAAAGAGGAGACTCAGATACAAACTAATATGACCCCACTATGGAAAGGGGAGACTCAGATACAAACTAATATGACCCCACTATGGAAAGAGGAGACTCAGCTACAAACTAATATGACCCCACTATGGAAAGAGGAGACTCAGATACAAACTAATATGACCCCACTATGGAAAGAGGAGACTCTCAGATACAAACTAATATGACCCCACTATGGAAAGAGGAGACTCAGATACAAACTAATATGACCCCACTATGGAAAGAGGAGACTCTCAGATACAAACTAATATGACCCCACTATGGAAAGAGGAGACTCAGCTACAAACTAATATGACCCCACTATGGAAAGAGGAGACTCAGATACAAACTAATATGACCCCACTATGGAAAGAGGAGACTCTCAGATACAAACTAATATGACCCCACTATGGAAAGAGGAGACTCTCAGTTACAAACTAATATGACCCCACTATGGAAAGAGGAGACTCTCAGCTACAAACTAATATGACCCCACTATGGAAAGAGGAGACTCTCAGATACAAACTAATATGACCCCACTATGGAAAGAGGAGACTCAGATACAAACTAATATGACCCCACTATGGAAAGGGGAGACTCTCAGCTACAAACTAATATGACCCCACTATGGAAAGAGGAGACTCAGCTACAAACTAATATGACCCCACTATGGAAAGAGGAGACTCAGATACAAACTAATATGACCCCACTATGGAAAGAGGAGACTCAGCTACAAACTAATATGACCCCACTATGGAAAGAGGAGACTCAGATACAAACTAATATGACCCCACTATGGAAAGAGGAGACTCTCAGCTACAAACTAATATGACCCCACTATGGAAAGAGGAGACTCTCAGCTACAAACTAATATGACCCCACTATGGAAAGAGGAGACTCAGATACAAACTAATATGACCCCACTATAGAAAGAGGAGACTAAGCTACAAACTAATATGACCCCACTATGGAAAGAGGAGACTCAGCTACAAACTAATATGACCCCACTATGGAAAGAGGAGACTCTCAGCTACAAACTAATATGACCCCACTATGGAAAGGGGAGACTCTCAGCTACAAACTAATATGACCCCACTATGGAAAGAGGAGACTCAGCTACAAACTAATATGACCCCACTATGGAAAGAGGAGACTCAGCTACAAACTAATATGACCCCACTATGGAAAGAGGAGACTCAGCTACAAACTAATATGACCCCACTATGGAAAGAGGAGAGTCAGATACAAACTAATATGACCCCACTATGGAAAGAGGAGACTCTCAGCTACAAACTAATATGACCCCACTATGGAAAGAGGAGACTCTCAGCTACAAACTAATATGACCCCACTATGGAAAGGGGAGACTCTCAGCTACAAACTAATATGACCCCACTATGGAAAGAGGAGACTCAGCTACAAACTAATATGACCCCACTATGGAAAGAGGAGACTCAGCTACAAACTAATATGACCCCACTATGGAAAGAGGAGACTCAGCTACAAACTAATATGACCCCACTATGGAAAGGGGAGTCTCTCAGCTACAAACTAATATGACCCCACTATGGAAAGGGGAGACTCTCAGCTACAAACTAATATGACCCCACTATGGAAAGGGGAGACTCTCAGCTACAAACTAATGTGACCCCACTATGGAAAGAGGAGACTCTCAGCTACAAACTAATATGACCCCACTATGGAAAGAGGAGACTCTCAGCTACAAACTAATATGACCCCACTATGGAAAGGGGAGACTCTCAGCTACAAACTAATATGACCCCACTATGGAAAGAGGAGACTCAGATACAAACTAATATGACCCCACTATGGAAAGGGGAGACTCTCAGCTACAAACTAATATGACCCCACTATGGAAAGAGGAGACTCAGCTACCAACTAATATGACCCCACTATGGAAAGAGGAGACTCAGCTACAAACTAATATGACCCCACTATGGAAAGAGGAGACTCAGCTACAAACTAATATGACCCCACTATGGAAAGGGGAGTCTCTCAGCTACAAACTAATATGACCCCACTATGGAAAGGGGAGACTCAGCTACAAACTAATATGACCCCACTATGGAAAGAGGAGACTCAGCTACAAACTAATATGACCCCACTATGGAAAGGGGAGACTCTCAGCTACAAACTAATATGACCCCACTATGGAAAGAGGAGACTCAGCTACAAACTAATATGACCCCACTATGGAAAGAGGAGACTCTCAGCTACAAACTAATATGACCCCACTATGGAAAGGGGAGACTCTCAGCTACAAACTAATATGACCCCACTATGGAAAGAGGAGACTCAGCTACAAACTAATATGACCCCACTATGGAAAGAGGAGACTCAGCTACAAACTAATATGACCCCACTATGGAAAGAGGAGACTCAGCTACAAACTAATATGACCCCACTATGGAAAGGGGAGTCTCTCAGCTACAAACTAATATGACCCCACTATGGAAAGGGGAGACTCTCAGCTACAAACTAATATGACCCCACTATGGAAAGGGGAGACTCTCAGCTACAAACTAATGTGACCCCACTATGGAAGGAGGAGACTCAGATACAAACTAATATGACCCCACTATGGAAAGAGGAGACTCAGCTACAAACTAATATGACCCCACTATGGAAAGAGGAGACTCTCAGATACAAACTAATATGACCCCACTATGGAAAGAGGAGACTCAGCTACAAACTAATATGACCCCACTATGGAAAGAGGAGACTCAGCTACAAACTAATATGACCCCACTATGGAAAGAGGAGACTCAGCTACAAACTAATATGACCCCACTATGGAAAGAGGAGACTCTCAGATACAAACTAATATGACCCCACTATGGAAAGAGGAGACTCTCAGCTACAAACTAATATGACCCCACTATGGAAAGAGGAGACTCTCAGCTACAAACTAATATGACCCCACTATGGAAAGGGGAGACTCTCAGCTACAAACTAATATGACCCCACTATGGAAAGGGGAGACTCTCAGCTACAAACTAATATGACCCCACTATGGAAAGAGGAGACTCAGATACAAACTAATATGACCCCACTATGGAAAGGGGAGACTCTCAGCTACAAACTAATATGACCCCACTATGGAAAGAGGAGACTCAGCTACAAACTAATATGACCCCACTATGGAAAGAGGAGACTCAGCTACAAACTAATATGACCCCACTATGGAAAGGGGAGTCTCTCAGCTACAAACTAATATGACCCCACTATGGAAAGGGGAGACTCTCAGCTACAAACTAATATGACCCCACTATGGAAAGGGGAGACTCAGCTACAAACTAATGTGACCCCACTATGGAAAGAGGAGACTCAGATACAAACTAATATGACCCCACTATGGAAAGAGGAGACTCAGATACAAACTAATATGACCCCACTATGGAAAGAGGAGACTCAGCTACAAACTAATATGACCCCACTATGGAAAGAGGAGACTCAGATACAAACTAATATGACCCCGCTATGGAAAGAGGAGACTCTCAGATACAAACTAATATGACCCCACTATGGAAAGAGGAGACTCAGCTACAAACTAATATGACCCCACTATGGAAAGAGGAGACTCTCAGCTACAAACTAATATGACCCCACTATGGAAAGGGGAGACTCTCAGCTACAAACTAATATGACCCCACTATGGAAAGAGGAGACTCAGCTACAAACTAATATGACCCCACTATGGAAAGAGGAGACTCAGATACAAACTAATATGACCCCACTATGGAAAGGGGAGACTCTCAGCTACAAACTAATATGACCCCACTATGGAAAGAGGAGACTCAGCTACAAACTAATATGACCCCACTATGGAAAGAGGAGACTCAGATACAAACTAATATGACCCCACTATGGAAAGAGGAGACTCAGCTACAAACTAATATGACCCCACTATGGAAAGGGGAGTCTCTCAGCTACAAACTAATATGACCCCACTATGGAAAGGGGAGACTCTCAGCTACAAACTAATATGACCCCACTATGGAAAGGGGAGACTCTCAGCTACAAACTAATGTGACCCCACTATGGAAAGAGGAGACTCAGATACAAACTAATATGACCCCACTATGGAAAGAGGAGACTCAGCTACAAACTAATATGACCCCACTATGGAAAGAGGAGACTCTCAGCTACAAACTAATATGACCCCACTATGGAAAGAGGAGACTCTCAGCTACAAACTAATATGACCCCACTATGGAAAGAGGAGACTCTCAGCTACAAACTAATATGACCCCACTATGGAAAGGGGAGACTCTCAGCTACAAACTAATCTGACCCCACTATGGAAAGGGGAGACTCTCAGCTACAAACTAATATGACCCCACTATGGAAAGAGGAGACTCAGATACAAACTAATATGACCCCACTATGGAAAGAGGAGACTCTCAGCTACAAACTAATATGACCCCACTATGGAAAGAGGAGACTCAGCTACCAACTAATATGACCCCACTATGGAAAGAGGAGACTCAGCTACAAACTAATATGACCCCACTATGGAAAGAGGAGACTCAGCTACAAACTAATATGACCCCACTATGGAAAGGGGAGTCTCTCAGCTACAAACTAATATGACCCCACTATGGAAAGGGGAGACTCTCAGCTACAAACTAATATGACCCCACTATGGAAAGGGGAGACTCTCAGCTACAAACTAATGTGACCCCACTATGGAAAGAGGAGACTCAGATACAAACTAATATGACCCCACTATGGAAAGGGGAGACTCAGATACAAACTAATATGACCCCACTATGGAAAGAGGAGACACAGCTACAAACTAATATGACCCCACTATGGAAAGAGGAGACTCAGCTACAAACTAATATGACCCCACTATGGAAAGAGGAGACTCAGCTACAAACTAATATGACCCCACTATGGAAAGAGGAGACTCAGCTACAAACTAATATGACCCCACTATGGAAAGAGGAGACTCAGCTACAAACTAATATGACCCCACTATGGAAAGAGGAGACTCAGCTACAAACTAATATGACCCCACTATGGAAAGAGGAGACTCAGCTACAAACTAATATGACCCCACTATGGAAAGAGGAGACTCAGCTACAAACTAATATGACCCCACTATGGAAAGAGGAGACTCAGCTACAAACTAATATGACCCCACTATGGAAAGAGGAGACTCTTAGCTACAAACTAATATGACCCCACTATGGAAAGGGGAGACTCTCAGCTACAAACTAATATGACCCCACTATGGAAAGGGGAGACTCTCAGCTACAAACGAATATGACCCCACTATGGAAAGAGGAGACTCAGATACAAACTAATATGACCCCACTATGGAAAGAGGAGACTCTCAGCTACAAACTAATATGACCCCACTATGGAAAGAGGAGACTCAGCTACAAACTAATATGACCCCACTATGGAAAGAGGAGACTCAGCTACAAACTAATATGACCCCACTATGGAAAGAGGAGACTCAGCTACAAACTAATATGACCCCACTATGGAAAGAGGAGACTCAGCTACAAACTAATATGACCCCACTATGGAAAGAGGAGACTCAGCTACAAACTAATATGACCCCACTATGGAAAGAGGAGACTCAGCTACAAACTAATATGACCCCACTATGGAAAGAGGAGACTCTCAGCTACAAACTAATATGACCCCACTATGGAAAGGGGAGACTCTCAGCTACAAACTAATATGACCCCACTATGGAAAGGGGAGACTCTCAGCTACAAACTAATATGACCCCACTATGGAAAGAGGAGACTCAGATACAAACTAATATGACCCCACTATGGAAAGGGGAGACTCTCAGCTACAAACTAATATGACCCCACTATGGAAAGAGGAGACTCAGCTACAAACTAATATGACCCCACTATGGAAAGAGGAGACTCAGCTACAAACTAATATGACCCCACTATGGAAAGAGGAGACTCAGCTACAATCTAATATGACCCCACTATGGAAAGGGGAGTCTCTCAGCTACAAACTAATATGACCCCACTATGGAAAGGGGAGACTCTCAGCTACAAACTAATATGACCCCACTATGGAAAGGGGAGACTCTCAGCTACAAACTAATGTGACCCCACTATGGAAAGAGGAGACTCAGATACAAACTAATATGACCCCACTATGGAAAGAGGAGACTCAGCTACAAACTAATATGACCCCACTATGGAAAGAGGAGACTCTCAGATACAAACTAATATGACCCCACTATGGAAAGAGGAGACTCTCAGCTACAAACTAATATGACCCCACTATGGAAAGAGGAGACTCTCAGATACAAACTAATATGACCCCACTATGGAAAGGGGAGACTCTCAGCTACAAACTAATATGACCCCACTATGGAAAGGGGAGACTCTCAGCTACAAACTAATATGACCCCACTATGGAAAGAGGAGACTCAGATACAAACTAATATGACCCCACTATGGAAAGGGGAGACTCTCAGCTACAAACTAATATGACCCCACTATGGAAAGAGGAGACTCAGCTACCAACTAATATGACCCCACTATGGAAAGAGGAGACTCAGCTACAAACTAATATCACCCCACTATGGAAAGAGGAGACTCAGCTACAAACTAATATGACCCCACTATGGAAAGGGGAGTCTCTCAGCTACAAACTAATATGACCCCACTATGGAAAGGGGAGACTCTCAGCTACAAACTAATATGACCCCACTATGGAAAGAGGAGACTCAGCTACAAACTAATATGACCCCACTATGGAAAGAGGAGACTCTCAGCTACAAACTAATATGACCCCACTATGGAAAGAGGAGACTCTCAGCTACAAACTAATATGACCCCACTATGGAAAGGGGAGACTCAGCTACAAACTAATATGACCCCACTATGGAAAGGGGAGACTCTCAGCTACAAACTAATGTGACCCCACTATGGAAAGAGGAGACTCAGATACAAACTAATATGACCCCACTATGGAAAGAGGAGACTCAGCTACAAACTAATATGACCCCACTATGGAAAGAGGAGACTCTCAGCTACAAACTAATATGACCCCACTATGGAAAGAGGAGACTCTCAGATACAAACTAATATGACCCCACTATGGAAAGAGGAGACTCTCAGCTACAAACTAATATGACCCCACTATGGAAAGAGGAGACTCTCAGCTACAAACTAATATGACCCCACTATGGAAAGGGGAGACTCTCAGCTACAAACTAATATGACCCCACTATGGAAAGGGGAGACTCTCAGCTACAAACTAATATGACCCCACTATGGAAAGAGGAGACTCAGATACAAACTAATATGACCCCACTATGGAAAGGGGAGACTCTCAGCTACAAACTAATATGACCCCACTATGGAAAGAGGAGACTCAGCTACCAACTAATATGACCCCACTATGGAAAGAGGAGACTCAGCTACAAACTAATATGACCCCACTATGGAAAGAGGAGACTCTAAGCTACAAACTAATATGACCCCACTATGGAAAGAGGAGACTCAGCTACAAACTAATATGACCCCACTATGGAAAGGGGAGTCTCTCAGCTACAAACTAATATGACCCCACTATGGAAAGGGGAGACTCTCAGCTACAAACTAATATGACCCCACTATGGAAAGAGGAGACTCAGCTACAAACTAATATGACCCCACTATGGAAAGAGGAGACTCTCAGCTACAAACTAATATGACCCCACTATGGAAAGGGGAGACTCTCAGCTACAAACTAATATGACCCCACTATGGAAAGGGGAGACTCTCAGCTACAAACTAATATGACCCCACTATGGAAAGAGGAGACTCAGATACAAACTAATATGACCCCACTATGGAAAGGGGAGACTCTCAGCTACAAACTAATATGACCCCACTATGGAAAGAGGAGACTCAGCTACAAACTAATATGACCCCACTATGGAAAGAGGAGACTCAGCTACAAACTAATATGACCCCACTATGGAAAGAGGAGACTCAGCTACAAACTAATATGACCCCACTATGGAAAGAGGAGACTCAGCTACAAACTAATATGACCCCACTATGGAAAGGGGAGTCTCTCAGCTACAAACTAATATGACCCCACTATGGAAAGGGGAGACTCTCAGCTACAAACTAATATGACCCCACTATGGAAAGGGGAGACTCTCAGCTACAAACTAATGTGACCCCACTATGGAAAGAGGAGACTCAGATACAAACTAATATGACCCCACTATGGAAAGAGGAGACTCAGCTACAAACTAATATGACCCCACTATGGAAAGAGGAGACTCTCAGATACAAACTAATATGACCCCACTATGGAAAGAGGAGACTCTCAGCTACAAACTAATATGACCCCACTATGGAAAGAGGAGACTCTCAGCTACAAACTAATATGACCCCACTATGGAAAGGGGAGACTCTCAGCTACAAACTAATATGACCCCACTATGGAAAGGGGAGACTCTCAGCTACAAACTAATATGACCCCACTATGGAAAGAGGAGACTCAGATACAAACTAATATGACCCCACTATGGAAAGGGGAGACTCTCAGCTACAAACTAATATGACCCCACTATGGAAAGAGGAGACTCAGCTACCAACTAATATGACCCCACTATGGAAAGAGGAGACTCAGCTACAAACTAATATGACCCCACTATGGAAAGAGGAGACTCAGCTACAAACTAATATGACCCCACTATGGAAAGGGGAGTCTCTCAGCTACAAACTAATATGACCCCACTATGGAAAGGGGAGACTCTCAGCTACAAACTAATATGACCCCACTATGGAAAGGGGAGACTCTCAGCTACAAACTAATGTGACCCCACTATGGAAAGAGGAGACTCAGATACAAACTAATATGACCCCACTATGGAAAGAGGAGACTCAGCTACAAACTAATATGACCCCACTATGGAAAGAGGAGACTCTCAGATACAAACTAATATGACCCCACTATGGAAAGAGGAGACTCTCAGCTACAAACTAATATGACCCACTATGGAAAGAGGAGACTCAGATACAAACTAATATGACCCCACTATGGAAAGAGGAGTCTCTCAGATACAAACTAATATGACCCCACTATGGAAAGAGGAGACTCTCAGCTACAAACTAATATGACCCCACTATGGAAAGAGGAGACTCAGCTACAAACTAATATGACCCCACTATGGAAAGAGGAGACTCTCAGCTACAAACTAATATGACCCCACTATGGAAAGGGGAGACTCAGCTACAAACTAATATGACCCCACTATGGAAAGAGGAGACTCTCAGCTACAAACTAATATGACCCCACTATGGAAAGGGGAGACTCTCAGCTACAAACTAATATGACCCCACTATGGAAAGGGGAGACTCTCAGCTACAAACTAATATGACCCCACTATGGAAAGAGGAGACTCAGCTACAAACTAATATGACCCCACTATGGAAAGGGGAGACTCTCAGATACAAACTAATATGACCCCACTATGGAAAGAGGAGACTCAGCTACAAACTAATATGACCCCACTATGGAAAGGGGAGACTCTCAGCTACAAACTAATATGACCCCACCATGGAAAGAGGAGACTCAGCTACAAACTAATATGACCCCACTATGGAAAGAGGAGACTCTCAGCTACAAACTAATATGACCCCACTATGGAAAGAGGAGACTCAGATACAAACTAATATGACCCCGCTATGGAAAGAGGAGACTCTCAGATACAAACTAATATGACCCCACTATGGAAAGGGGAGACTCAGCTACAAACTAATATGACCCCACTATGGAAAGAGGAGACTCTCAGATACAAACTAATATGACCCCACTATGGAAAGAGGAGACTCAGCTACAAACTAATATGACCCCACTATGGAAAGAGGAGACTCAGCTACAAACTAATATGACCCCACTATGGAAAGGGGAGACTCAGCTACAAACTAATATGACCCCACTATGGAAAGGGGAGACTCTCAGCTACAAACTAATATGACCCCACTATGGAAAGGGGAGACTCTCAGCTACAAACTAATATGACCCCACTATGGAAAGAGGAGACTCAGATACAAACTAATATGACCCCACTATGGAAAGAGGAGACTCAGCTACAAACTAATATGACCCCACTATGGAAAGAGGAGACTCTCAGATACAAACTAATTTGACCCCACTATGGAAAGAGGAGACTCAGCTACAAACTAATATGACCCCACTATGGAAAGAGGAGACTCAGATACAAACTAATATGACCCCACTATGGAAAGAGGAGACTCAGATACAAACTAATATGACCCCACTATGGAAAGGGGAGACTCTCAGCTACAAACTAATATGACCCCACTATGGAAAGAGGAGACTCAGATAGAAACTAATATGACCCCACTATGGAAAGAGGAGACTCACAGCTACAAACTAATATGACCCCACTATGGAAAGAGGAGACTCAGATACAAACTAATATGACCCCACTATGGAAAGAGGAGACTCTCTGCTACAAACTAATATGACCCCACTATGGAAAGGGGAGACTCAGATACAAACTAATATGACCCCACTATGGAAAGAGGAGACTCAGATACAAACTAATATGACCCCACTATGGAAAGAGGAGACTCTCAGCTACAAACTAATATGACCCCACTATGGAAAGGGGAGACTCTCAGCTACAAACTAATATGACCCCACTATGGAAAGGGGAGACTCAGATACAAACTAATATGACCCCACTATGGAAAGAGGAGACTCTCAGCTACAAACTAATATGACCCCACTATGGAAAGAGGAGACTCTCAGCTACAAACTAATATGACCCCACTATGGAAAGAGGAGACTCAGCTACAAACTAATATGACCCCACTATGGAAAGAGGAGACTCTCAGCTACAAACTAATATGACCCCACTATGGAAAGGGGAGACTCTCAGCTACAAACTAATATGACCCCACTATGGAAAGAGGAGACTCTCAGATACAAACTACTCTACGACCACCACAAGTATCAAGGGACTCATCTGAAGGTAACCCATACAATTGAATGGAATTTACAGATATATTTATTATATACAGCTGGTGCTGTGACCATGTAGAGTCCTGTTTATATACACTGCTCAAAAAAATTAAGGGAATACTTAAACAACACAATGTAACTCCAAGTCAATCACACTTCTGTGAAATCAAACTGTCCACTTAGGAAGCAACACTGATTGACAATAAATTTCACATGCTGCTGTGCAAATGGAATAGACAAAAGTTGGAAATTATAGGCAATTAGCAAGACACCCCCAATAAAGGAGTGGTTCTGCAGGTGGTGACCACAGACCACTTCTCAGTTCCTATGCTTCCTGGCTGATGTTTTGGTCACTTTTGAATGCTGGCGGTGCTTTCATTCTAGTGGTAGCATGAGACAGAGTCTACAACGCACAGAAGTGGCTCAGGTATTGCAGCTCATCCAGGATGGCACATCAATGCGAGCTGTGGCAAGAAGGTTTGCTGTGTCTGTCAGCGTAGTGTCCAGAGCATGGAGGCGCTACCAGGAGACAGGCCAGTACATCAGGAGACGTGGAGGAGGCCGTAGGAGGGCAACAACCCACTACCTCCGCCTTTGAGCAGGAGGAGCACTGCCAGAGCCCTGCAAAATGACCTCCGGCAGGCCACAAATGTGCATGTGTCTGCTCAAACGGTCAGAAACAGACTCCATGAGGGTGGTATGAGGGCCCGACGTCCACAGGTGGGGGTTGTGCTTACAGCCCAACACCGTGCAGGACGTTTGGCATTTGCCAGAGAACACCAAGATTGGCAAATTCGCCACTGGCGCCCTGTGCTCTTCACAGATGAAAGCAGGTTCACTGAGCACGTGACAGACGTGACAGAGTCTGGAGACGCCGTGGAGAACGTTCTGCTGCCTGCAACATCCTCCAGCATGACCGGTTTGGCGGTGGGTCAGTCATGGTGTGGGGTGGCATTTCTTTGGGGGGACACACAGCCCTCCATGTGCTCGCCAGAGGTAGCCTGACTGCCATTAGGTACCGATATGAGATCCTCAGACCCCTTGTGAGACCATATGCTGGTGCGGTTGGCCCTAACCACAGACTGTCCAGGAGTTGGCGGATGATTTAGTACAGGTCTGGGAGGAGATCCCTCAGGAGACCATCCGCCACCTCATCAGGAGCATGCCCAGGCGCTGTAGGGAGGTCATACAGGCACGTGGAGGCCACACACTACTGAGCCTCATTTTGACTTGTTTTAAGGACATTACATCAAAGTTGGATCAGCCTGTAGTGTGGTTTTCCACTTTAATTTTGAGTGTGACTCCAAATCCAGACCTCCATGGGTTGATAAATTTGATACCAAATGATAATTTTTGTGTGATTTTGTTGTCAGCACATTCAACTATGTAAAGAAAAAAGTATTTAATAAGAATAGTTCATTCATTCAGATCTAGGATGTGTTATCCTGTTATGGCTGAAGGGGCAGTATTGAGTAACCCGGAAAAGGGTGCCCATTTCAAACGGCCTCGTTCTCAATTCTTGCTCGTACAATATGCATATTATTATTACTATTGGATAGAAAACAATCTCTAGTTTCTAAAACCGTTTGAATTATGTCTGTGGGTGACCCAGAACTCTTTCTGCAGCCAGTTTCCTATCCGGAAGTGAGATTTGTGAAATCGAGTTCTCATTTCAAAACCTTGTCTATAAATGGTCATGCATGAATAAATAGGTAGGTACAGTACATTGTATAAATAGGTAGGTACAGTACATTGTATAAATAGGTAGGTACAGTACATTGTATAAATAGGTAGGTACAGTACATTGTATAAATAGGTAGGTACAGTACATTGTATAAATAGGTAGGTACAGTACATTGTATAAATAGGTAGGAACAGTACATTGTATAAATAGGTAGGTACAGTACATTGTATAAATAGGTAGGTACAGTACATTGTATAAATAGGTAGGTACAGTACATTGTATAAATAGGTAGGTACAGTACATTGTATAAATAGGTAGGTACAGTACATTGTATAAATAGGTAGGTACAGTACATTGTATAAATAGGTAGGTACAGTACATTGTATAAATAGGTAGGTACAGTACATTGTATAAATAGGTAGGTACAGTACATTGTATAAATAGGTAGGTACAGTACATTGTATAAATAGGTAGGTACAGTACATTGTATAAATAGGTAGGTACAGTACATTGTATAAATAGGTAGGTACAGTACATTGTATAAATAGGTAGGTACAGTACATTGTATAAATAGGTAGGTACAGTACATTGTATAAATAGGTAGGTACAGTACATTGTATAAATAGGTAGGTACAGTACATTGTATAAATAGGTAGGTACAGTACATTGTATAAATAGGTAGGTACAGTACATTGTATAAATAGGTAGGTACAGTACATTGTATAAATAGGTAGGTACAGTACATTGTATAAATAGGTAGGTACAGTACATTGTATAAATAGGTAGGTACAGTACATTGTATAAATAGGTAGGTACAGTACATTGTATAAATAGGTAGGTACAGTACATTGTATAAATAGGTAGGTACAGTACATTGTATAAATAGGTAGGTACAGTACATTGTATAAATAGGTAGGTACAGTACATTGTATAAATAGGTAGGTACAGTACATTGTATAAATAGGTAGGTACAGTACATTGTATAAATAGGTAGGTACAGTACATTGTATAAATAGGTAGGTACAGTACATTGTATAAATAGGTAGGTACAGTACATTGTGGAGGTGCTCTTCATCGCTCTACATCTATATTGGGCTTCTTGTCAAGAACACTCCTCAACCATGAAGTTACTGTACATACAGCAGCCTGCAGGAGTCACTCATTAAGCATGTCACTTAGGAGTCTAGAGACACGTCATACACCTTCCCCTGGGTGTCACGCGGAAGTAAGAGAAGAAATCACTTGATGATCTCGTTCAGAGACTGTATAAATCATCTTGGAGTGAAGGGACCCCATGTTTTTTTTTTTTCCAAAGCGCGGGATTGGACCTGGACTCGCCTTCTGGAAAGACGTCGTTATCGACGAATACATTCTCCGTCGTAAATTTTATTTGATACATGTCACAATAACATCCTAAAGTATCTTTTTTCAATATAGTTTTATTAGAATATTGAAATGTATTCTGGACTTTTGGCGTGTTGCGTTCTATGATTTTGTTCGTGAAGGAGAGGTTAGCCCAGCATGGCCATTGTGCTAGCTAATTCAAGAGGGAAAAAGTTCATTCTGGATCCAAACAAAGACGGTTCTGGACAAAGGACACCGTGTACAACATTCTGATGGAAGATCAACAAAGATAAGGACCCAATTTGGGATGCTATTTCATATATCTGTCGAACTGTGCTATCGCCACTTTTTTCCTTGAATCAATGTTTTTGTGTGTTGGCTATTGCAGTAGGCAAATATAACGCTATATTGTGTTTTCGCTGTAAAACACTTAAAAAATCGGAAATATTGGCTATATTCACAAGATGTTTGTCTTTCATTTGCTATACACCATATATTTTTCTGAAATGTTTTATGATGAGTAATTAGGTCGTTGACGTTGTTGTCTGTAATTTACTCTGGCTGCTTCGGTGCATTTTGTGAGGTAACTGTGATGGTAGCAGCAATGTAAAACTGATTTATAGCTCAAATATGCACATTTTTCGAACAAAACATAGATTTATTGTGTAACATGTTATAGGACTGTCATCTGAGGAAGTTTTTTCTAGGTTAGTTTGGTTGGCTTTGTACATGCTACCTGGGCTGTGAAAAATGTCTGTCCTCTTTTGTATTTGGTGGTGAACTAACATAAATATATGTGGTGTTTTCGCTGTAAAACATTTTAAAAATCGGACATGTTGGCTGGATTTACAAGATGTTTATCTTTCAAATGCTATATTGGACTTGTTAATGTGTGAAAGTTAAATATTTAAAAAATATATATTTTGAATTTCGCGCCCTGCACTTGAGCTGGATGTTGTCATAGGTGTACCGAGGTCGGGCTTGCAGCCATAAGAAGTTATTTTAGTGTTCCCTTTATTTTTTTGAGCAGTGTATATTAAATTATTGATATTAAACTATACAGATATTAAAGATATTAGATATTAAACCATACAGATATTAAACCATATATATACATATATACATATATATAAATATATATATATATCAAATTATGTTGATATTAAACCATATAGATATTATACCATACAGATATTATACCATACAGATATTATACCATACAGATATTAAACCATGTATATACATATATACATATATATAAATATATAAATATCAAATTATGTTGATATTAAACCATATAGATATTATACCATACAGATATTAAACGATACAGATATTATACCATACAGATATTATACCATATATATACATATATACATATATATAAATATATACATATATATATATATCAAATTATGTTGATATTAAACCATATAGATATTAAACCATATATATATTTTTATATATATCAAATTATGTTGATATTAAACCATACAGATACTAAACTGTATAGATATTAAACCATACAGGTATTAAAACATATATATATATTCAATTATGTTGATTTTAAACCATACTGTTTTTAAACCATATAGATATTAAACCATTCAGATATTAAACCATAAATATATATATATATATATATTAAACTATTTAGATATTAAACTATATAGATATTAAACCATACAGATATTAAAACATATATATATTTATATATATTAAATTATGTTGATATTAAACCATATAGATATTAAAACTATACCAATATTACAGCATATAGATATTAAACCATATAGATATTAAACCATATAGATATTAAACTATATAGATATTACACCATACAGATATTAAACCGTATAGATATTAAACCATACAGATATTAAACTATATAGATATTAAACTTTACAGATATTAAACCATATAGACATTAAACTATACAGATATTAAACCTTTTAGATATTAAAATATACAGATATTAAATTATGTATGTATGTTGACATTAAACCATACAGATATTAAACTATACAGGTATTGAGCTATATAGATTTAAAACCATATGTATATTAAACCATATAGATATATAACTATATAGATATTAAACTATATAGATATTAAACTATAGAGATTTTAAACTGTATAGATATTAAACCATACAGATATTAAATTATACAGATATTAAATCATAGAGATATTAAACTATACAGATATTAAATTCACATTTATTAAACATACAGATTTTAAATTGATATCTAGACATTGAACCGTATATATATTAAACCATACAGATATTAAATTGATATCTAGACATTGAACCGTATATATATATTAAACTATACATTTACTAAACCATACAGATATTAAAGTATACAGATATTAAATTGATATCTAAACATTGAACCGTATATATATTAAACTATACATTTACTAAACCACACAGATATCAAAGTATACAGATATTAAATTGATATCTAGACATTGAACCGTATATATATTAAACTATACATTTACTAAACCATACAGATATTAAATTATATCTAGACATTGAACCGTATATACATTAAACCGTTTAGATAATATTCAACTCACAGAGTAGAAGACAGGTGCGTTCCATCTCAACGTGTCGATCACTAACTGTATCTAAACTCTAGTGACTTGTAGCCTGTCCATCCCCCGACCCACCTCTCCTCTCTACCCATCTATACTTCCTCTTGAGATGGACTGAGAGGTGTGAAAGATGTGTGTGACAGAATGAGGGGGCCTAGAGAGAGGGAGAGGGAGAGGGAGAGAGGGAGGGAGGGAGGGAGGGAGGGAGGGAGAGGGAGGGAGGGAGAGGGAGGGAGGGAGAGGGAGGGAGAGGGAGGGAGAGGGAGGGAGCGAGGGAGGGAGGGAGGGAGGGAGGGAGGGAGAGGGAGAGGGAGAGGGAGAGGGAGAGGGAGAGAGAGAGAGAGAGAGAGAGAGAGAGAGAGAGAGAGAGAGAGAGAGAGAGAGAGAGAGAATAAATATGTTGGTGAGGAAATATTGTTCACCCACACGCAGCTTAAACATTGGGATAATAAATAATTTAAATCATACTGAAGATAGAAGGCTCCTGCATAGAATATGTTTATTAAGCCACTGTGCAGTCTGACAAGTCAACATAGCCTACAGTACATAGTAAACATGGTAACGTGCCTAATTCCTTACATAAGGGAGAGCAGGCCATGTCCAGACTTTCTCTGTGACCTCAAGTACTCATTATCTCTGTCTTCAATGATTTTTCTGGTTCCATCAGTCATGGACAGAAACTTCTGAGGCACAGTATTAAAGATGAACACCCAGAGGTTCACTGGTAAGCCACATTTGCCTCAGGATCCATCCCAGTTGGTATTCTGTGTCCACTCGTGGTATCTCTCTTCGGTTACACATCCTTGGAAGAGCAGAACTGCATAACGGTCCGGGCGGCCCTTGCTGTGCCTGGTGAGCAGTTCGTCAAGTTCTGTTGCCAGAAGAGGAATGGAAATGTCAGGGTGAACCGACGACCTGACGATCTCGCCACATATGAGCAGAATGGTACCGCTCTGAGCTCCCATCGATTACAGTGGCCTATCATAGAAATGGTAGATCAATTAACCTTTCAGTGATACCCATCCCGGATCCGGGAGCATCCTCATCAAAAAAGCTGACTAGAATAGCGTAGCCTAACGGGACAGGGATTTCATATAATATAATTTTCATGAAATCACAAGTCCAATACAGCAAATGAAAGATAAACATCTTGTGAATCCAGCCATCATTTCCGATTTTTTAAATGTTTTACAGCGAAAACACAATATGTATTTCTATTAGCTAACCACAATAGCCAAAGACTCAACCGCATATTTTCACCATGTTTCTACCGCATAGGTAGCTATCACAAAACCGACCAAATAGAGATATAATTAGTCACTAACCAAGAAACAACTTCATCAGATGACAGTCTTATAACATGTTATACAATACATTTATGTTTTGTTCGAAAAATGTGCATATTTGAGGTATAAATACCATCACAAATAGCACCGAAGCAGCCAGAATAGTTACAGAGAGCAACGTGAAATACATATATACTCATCATAAAACATTTATGAAAAATACATGGTGTACAGCAAATGAAAGATAAACATCTTGTGAATCCAGCCAATATTTCCGATTTTTTAAGTGTTTTACAGCGAAAACACAATATAGCATTATATTAGCTTACCACAATAGCCAGAAACACAAGCCATTTACCAGCAGCAAAGGTTAGCGATCGTAACAAACCAGCAAAAGATATATAATTTTTGACTAACCTTCATAAACTTTTTAAACAGTATAACATGATGCTCTGGTCTGGTGGCTGACATTTAAACAGTATAAAATGATGCTCTGGTGACTGACATTTGAACAGTATAACATGATGCTCTGGTCTGGTGGCTGACATTTTAACATTATAACATGATGCTCTGGTCTGGTGGCTGACATATAAACAGTATAACATGATGCTCTGGTCTGGTGGCTGACATTTAAACAGTATAACATGATGCTCTGGTCTGGTTGCTGACATTTAAACAGTATAACATGATGCTCTGGTCTGGTGGCTGACATTTAAACAGTATAACATGATGCTCTGGTGGCTGACATTTTAACATTATAACATGATGCTCTGGTCTGGTGGCTTACATTTAAAAAGTATAACATGATGCTCTGGTGGCTGACATTTAAACAGTATAACATGATGCTCTGGTCTGGTGACTGACATTTAAACAGTATAACATGATTCTCTGGTCTGGTGGCTGACATTTAAACTGTATAACATGATGCTCTGGTCAGGTGACTGACATTTAAACAGTATAACATGATGCTCTGGTCTGGTGGCTGACATTTAAACAGTATTACATGATGCTCTGGTCTGGTGGCTGACATTTAAACAGTATAGCATGATGGTCTGGTGGCTGACATTTAAACAGTATAACATGATGCTCTGGTCTTGTGGCTGACATTTAAACAGTATAACATGATGCTCTGGTCTTGTGGCTGACATTTAAACAGTATAACATGATGCTCTGGTCAGGTGACTGACATTTAAACAGTATAACATGATGCTCTGGTCTTGTGGCTGACATTTAAACAGTATAACATGATGCTCTGGTAGCTGACATTTAAACAGTATAACATGATGCTCTGGTCTGGTGGCTGACATTTAAACAGTATAACATGATGCTCTGGTCTGGTGACTGACATTTAAACAGTATAACATGATGCTCTGGTCTGGTGGCTGACATTTAAACAGTATAACATGATGCTCTGGTCTGGTGGCTGACATTTAAACAGTATAACATGATGCTCTGTTCTGGTGGCTGACATTTAAACAGTATAACATGATGCTCTGGTCTGGTGGCTGTCATTTAAACAGTATAACATGAAGCTCTGGTGGCTGACATTTAAACAGTATAACATGATGCTCTGGTCTGGTGGCTGACATTTAAACAGTATAACATGATTCTCAAAAGACCCAAAGTCACCAAATTAAACTTCCTTACATCTGACAGCATTAGTAAAAATAGAGGCTGTTCAGAGCAGGAGATCTGTGGCAGTTTGAGGTTAGAGCTATTTGTGAACCACATCACCCACACCCCCCCTCCTTTTTTGACTGCTGCACCAGGGTCTATTTTAGTCTCCATGGGAACCTACGTATTCTGTATGATGTACATTCAGAGTTCTAAACACTTAAAACACCAGTCAAACACATGGTTGAATCAGTCATTATAATTGGACTGTATGTTGGGATGTATAAATGTATCTAATTACACATTAAACACTGAGGCCTGTTGGGGTGTATAAATGTATCTAACTACACATTAAACACTGAGACCTGTTGGGGTCTATAACTGTTCCAGCGGTGTTGGAGGTTTTCTCTGCAGTAGACTGGATCAGCTCCTCTGTCCCTCACTCATCTCTCTCTCCTCTCTCTTTACCTAGTGACCCTGTTCATCAGAACGTCATGGTGGATGGAAAAATATCCTCTCCAGCAGCGGTGAATAACCACAACCCTGTCAGTCCATCTCTTTACTTCTCCTTTCTCTTATCTTCTCTCTCAATCCTTCCCTTTTCACACCAACACACTTATCTTTAGACGCTGCGGCCTTGACTGCCATCAACAGCATCAGCAACAGAGAGGTGTGAAGTTTCCACAACAGAGTTAGAGTCAGTTTATCATGTACTTCTCTTTAGACGCTGCAGCCTTGACCGCCATCAACAGAGTTAGAGTTAGTTTAACATGAGAACATACAGACACCACTGACTGGAACTATCAACAAGATTGTTGTAAAGGCTTCATTACTACTAACAGAAGGAAAGTTGTAGTGTTTTGTCCATGATGAATGATGTAAAGGCTTCAATGTGTTTTATATTGTAATTGTTTATGTCCCATTGGATATTTCTATAATGTAATTGTGTGTGTTTATCTTGAGCAACACCAGTGTTTGGTTGCCAACTTACCAAATAAAGCTTCCTAGACCTAGTGGTTCTACGTGTTGTATCCTGATTTAACCACTAGATGGCAGTGTTCCATGTGTTGTATCCTGATCTGTCCACTAGATGGCAGTGCTCCATGTGTTGTATCCTGATCTGTCCACTAGATGGCAGTGATCCATGTGTTGTATCCTGATCTGTTCACTAGATGGCAGTGCTCCATGTGTTGTATCCTGATTTAACCACTAGATGGCAGTGCTCCATGTGTTGTATCCTGATCTGTTCACTAGATGGCAGTGCTCCATGTGTTGTATCCTGATTTAACCACTAGATGGCAGTGCTCCATGTGTTGTATCCTGATTTAACCACTAGATGGCAGTGCTCCATGTGTTGTATCCTGATATGTCCACTAGATGGCAGTGCTCCATGTGTTGTATCCTGATCTGTCCACTAGATGGCAGTGCTCCATGTGTTGTAATGGTGTAATACTGTACACTGTGATACATCTATTACATTCCCTGGCTGCAGACATGGATGAAACTTTAAATAGAAGTCCCTAACCACAGATCTAGGATCAGATTACTCTACCTACAATTCTGACGCCATGCTATCAAATCAAATTGTATTGGTCACATGCGCCAATCAAAACAGGTGTAGACCTTTACCGTGAAATGCTTGCTTACAAGCCCCTAACAAACAATGTTAAGATAATATTTATTAAATAAACTAAAGTAAAACAAGTTATAAAATGTAACACAAAAGTACATAACAATAAGGAGGCTATATACAGGAGGTGCTGGTACCGAGTCAATATGTGGGGATACAGGTTAGCCTGTTATGGCTGCAGGGGGCGTATTGAATAACTGGAAAAAGGTGCCCATTTTCAAACGGCCTCTTACTCAATTTTTGCTCGTACAATATGCATATTATTATTACTATTGGATACAAAACAGTCTCTAGTTTCTAAAACCGTTTGAAGTATTTCTCTAAGTGGAACAGAACTCTTTTTACAGCCCATTTCCTATCCGGAAGTGAGATTTCCAAAAGCGATGTCTCTCTTCAAGAGCTTGTCTATAAAAGGGCATGTCACTTAGGACTGTAGAAACACGTCATACACCTTCCCCTGGGTGTCATGCGGAAGTGAGAGCAGAAATGACTTGATTATCTCATTCTGGGATTGAATACAACCTCTTGGAGTTGCGCACTTTATTGTTTTTCTTGGGCGCGAAATTGGACCTGGAATCGCCTCCTGGAAAACCCTCGTTATAGGTGAATATGATCTCCGGCTTCGATTTTATTTGATACATGTCACAATATCATCCTAAAGTATGTTTTTTCAATATAGTTTAATTATATTATTGAAACTTATTCTGGGCTTTAGACGTGATGCATCGCAAGAATTTTTTCAAGAAGGAGAGGTTAGCACCGCACGGCCAGTGTGCTTGCTAATTCAAGAGGGAAATAGTTCGTTCTGGATCCAAATAAAGTCCGTTCTGAACAAAGGACCCCTTGGAGAACATTCTGATGGAAGATCAACAAAGATAAGGACCCAATTTGGGATACTATTTCATATATCTGTCGAACTGTGCTATCGCTACCGTTTGACTAGAATCAATGCTGCTGTGTGTTAGCTATTGTAGTAAGCTAATATAACGATATATTGTGTTTTCGCTGTAAAACACTTCAAAAATCGGAAATATTGGCTGTATTCACAAGATCTTTGTCTTTCATTAGCTATCCACCATATATTTTTCTGAAATGTTTTATGATGTGTAATTAGGTAGTTGACGTTGGTGTCTGTATTTTCTCTGGCTACTCCCGTGCGATTTCTGACTGTAGCTATGACGGTAGCAGTAATGTAAAACTGATTTATAGCTAAAATATGCACATTTTTTGAACAAAACATAGATTTATTGTGTAACATGTTATAGGACTGTCATCTGAGGTAGTTTTTTCTAGGTTATTTAGGTTGGTTCTAGGTTAGTTAGGTTGGCTTGTGCATGCTACTTGCATCCTACTTGTGCTGTGAAAAATGTCTGTCCTCTTTTTTATTTGGTGGTGAACTAACATAAATATATGTGGTGTTTTCTCTGTAAAACATTTAAAAAATCGGACATGTTGGCTGGATTCACAAGATGTTTATCTTTCAAATGCTGTATTGGACTTGTTAATGTGTGAAAGTTAAATATAAAAAAAAAAATAGATTTTGAATTTCGCGCCCTGCACTTGAGCTGGATGTTGTCATAGGTGTACCGGTGTCGGGCTGCAGCCATAACAGGATTATTACTGCATTGTCGGAACTAGAAGCACAAGCATAGCACAGGATAACAAGTTATTAACTTCTTATGGCTGAAGGGGCAGAATTGAGTAGCGTGGATGAAAGGTGTCCAGAGTAAACGGCCTGCTCCTCAGTTACTAATATATGCATATTATTATTAGTATTGGATAGAAAACACTCTAAAGTTTCTAACATGATGATCTGGTCTGGTTAATTTCAGAATTTTCACTTCCTGTCTGGAAGTTTGCTGCCAAATGAGTTCTGTTTTATTCACAGATATAATTCAAACAGTTTTAGAAACTTGAGAGTGTTTTCTATCCAATAGTAATAATAATATGCATATTGTATGATCTAGAATAGATTACGAGGCCGTTTAAATTGGGCACGATTTTTTTCCAAAGTGAAAATAGCGGCCCCCTATTGACAAGAAGTTCATTTATCCTCTGCAGCTGTAGAGCTCCTCATGAGAGACAATTTCTTGAAATTGTCCAGATTGACTGACCTTCATGTCTTCATGTCTTACTTTCTCTTTGCTTATTTGAGCTGTTCTTGCCTTAATAAACTCTTAAAGATTGGACTATTTTTTTCAATTTCTCCTAAAATGACATACCCAAATCTAACTGCCTGTAACTCAGGCCCTGAAGCAAGGATATGCATATTATTGGTTCCATTTGCAAGGAAACACTTTGGTGCCTGTATGTTCTCATGATAAACTAACTCTTGGCGTTGATAGTTCAACTCAGTGATATAACTGTTGGAGGTCAAGGCTGCAGCGTCTAAGGAGAAGTACATGGTAAACTGACTTCCGCCCCACATCAAAATATTTTTCAAACAGCACAGGCGTCACCAAATCACAAGTAGCGATTAAATAAATCACTTACTTTTGAAAATCTTCCTCTTTTTGAAATCCCAAGGGTCCCAGCTATGAATGGTCATTTTGTTAGATAAAATCCTTCAAGTTTGGTGCCATCGATTTCAGTAATCCACTCGTTCAACATTCAGACAAAGAGCTAAACTTTGTCCAAACAAGTCAAACTACGTTTCTATTAAATCCTCAGGTACTCTAAAATGTAAATAGACTATAATATTTCATACGGAAAGTAGTTCAATAGGAAAGTAAAATTAGTAAGCACGTGCCCTCTTCCACGCGCACCGAAAGACTGATATTGTTTCGTTGCTCTACTCACCAAAACTCAGAATTCTTGTTTGTTTTTCAAGAAACAAGCCTGAAACCTTGAATAAAGACTGTTGACACGTCAGTTGGGTGGAAATTCAGGAAACTAGACCCTATCCTGATGAAGTTTTAATAGAAGACTGTACTCGATAAAATTTGAAAATATCTTTAGAGTTGATTCAGGAAATAGACTCTCTAAACATTTTCCCATGGTGCCCTGACTTCCTAGTTAATTAAAGTTTACATGATTAGTTTATTTCACGTAATAATAACATAGAGAATTTATTTGATAAAATAACAGTCTTCACATTTAATGACAAGTCAGAGACACGATAAGTAACTACTTAATATCAATAAGAATATCAAGAATAAAATATATTTTGATTGGTTTAATACTTTTTTGGTTACTACATGATTCCATATGTGTTATTTCGTAGTTTTGATGTTTTCACTATTATTCTACAATGTAGAAAATAGTAAAATAAAGAAAAACCCTTGAATGAGTAGGTGTGTCCAAACTTCTGACTGGTATTGTATATCTATTGTCACGATCGTCTTGAGGTGAAAGAGTGGACCAAGGCGCAGCATGATAATTATACATCTTCTATTTATTAAAACGAAGACGAAACAAATACTTATACAAACTAACAAAACAACAAACTGACGAACGTGAAGCTATACAGACTAAGTGCTAACATGCAACATAGACAATTACCCACAAAAGCCTAATGCCTATGGCTGCCTTAAATATGGCTCCCAATCAGAGACAATGATAGACAGCTGTCTCTGATTGAGTACCATTCAGGCAACCATAGACATACCTAGACACCTATACTAAACACAACCCCATCAACTCTACAAAACCCCCTATACAATACAACCATCCAAGACGAGACAAATACACACAAACATCCCCCCTGTCACACCCTGACCTAACCAAAATATTACAGAAAACAAAGGCAGCTCCAACAATGTAAAACATAATAATCATTGAGTTAATAAAGGTGCATACAAACATGGTCTCTTTTTGCTTTCTTGAGTAAGGCAGTAAGGCAGCTCCAAAATGCTGCCTAACTCAATGCTTTATGTGGTGGTGGGGCTGAAAATACAGAGCGTAGGGGTTGGTAATGTTCTCTAGTTGGGCCGTGACTGTCTCAGTGTTCTGTCACTCATGGGGACAATACGCCACCGCAAAATCTACAGGGAGAACTAGAAAGTTGCTGCTTTAGATTTACATTAGAAGTGTCCATCCAAGAAGGCTCAAGGTCATTGGCCACAGATAAATTACGTCAAATCCCGTTATATCTACCGTAGCTTTGATTGGACTGATCATTTCAACATCGTACTTTCAAAATCTAATTCCAAGTCGAGAGCTCCGACCTGAAGATCACTGACGTCATGATTTTTTTTAGTTCCCAGAAAGCACCATAAATCCAGAGAATGACACAAGAACCGCCGCGCCACCTCCATAAATGTATTGTATGCTGCTGCATAATGATGTAATATGCCAGGTAGATATGTATACTGTAGCTAAGAAAGTAATACTAAGTGTATGTTGTGTAGTAGCCCATGTGTCTCACCCAAATCACTTGGTCCCTTTCCCCTTCATAATTTAGCCTACTGTTCTGACTTGGTGGTGCACATGTAGCCTATACCCTGGTTTAGAGAAATGTCATCATCAAATGTTTGGGTCTTTGCATGTCAAAAAAGATACACTTCAAATATCACAATTTGACACGTTAAATAAGCTTTTAATTTGACACAGTTCTATTATAGAATGTTGTGTGTTCTTCCAAGCACCACCACTACTACCAGTAGCACTGTCAAAGCTGTACAAAACAAGTCTGCAATCAAGCAAACACTGGCCACGAACAATGTGTTTACAATAACGCGTTGGTAATAAGGCATTATTTTTTGGACCGCAACTTCTGGGGTAGCTAGCTTTAGCTTGGTACCTAGCTAGCACCAATACAACCAGCCTGAAAAGAATGACCAGTAGAAATTGAAGTAATTTTCATTATTCTTAGCAATGATTTAGGAATCCTTGTGAGTAAGTGTTATCTAGGTTGCCACTTGTTGTTCGCCTATTGAAATTGAACTTCAGTTAATGAAAATAAATTGCTAGCCAGCTACTTTACCCTGTTGCCCAATGCTAACATTATAAGCAGCCAGCTAGCTTCATGAAGCTCAACAGGACCGGGTTATGTGTTGTGAAGCTAGCCACAATAAGGATTAGGCACAATAGTGGAATTTGCTGTTTGCCTTCAAAATAAAAGTACCTCTTTGAAAGTGATGCAGAGGGTTACAATTGGTGGAGTCATGCCATATTTAGACTAGATCATGTTAAACAAGGTTGGAATGTGAACCAATGAAATGGGATATCAGTCTACTCGGTGACACCCACAGAACACAATGGTGAAGAGTTTACACAAATACTAGCGTTGTAGCTCTTATCGCGGTACTGTGACTGTGTGAAATCACCTCCCCAGTCAGCCTATTGTGTGTAATGACATTCATATTGCACTGTACAGCTTTACCTAAGGAGTGGGGATCAATGAAATTGAGTATCAGTCGACTCAATACCCAGTATATTTTTTCTCAACGTGTTTTTCCTCTGGAATAGTGTTCAATACAGATAGGTTGACAATACATGTAGCTCAATTCACAGTTTTTTCAGAGTCCCACAAAACATTTATTTTTATTTCACTAGGCAAGTCAGTTAAGAGCAAATTCTCATTTACAATGATGGCCTAATGGGGATCAGTGGGTTAACTGCCTTGTTCAGGGGCAGAACGACAGATTTTTACATTGTCAGCTCGGGGATTCGATCCAGCAACCTTTTTGGTTACTGGCCCAATGCTCTAACCACTGGGCCACCTGCCACCCCAATAAGAGCTTCGATGCTAATGTTCTCTGGGTGTCACTGAGTAGACTGATACCCCATGTCATTGATCTACAGGTAAGGATGTACAGTGAAATAAGTATAATAATTATACAGTGGGGCAAAAAAGTATTTAGTCAGCCACCAATTGTGCAAGTTCTCCTACTTAAAAAGATAAGAGAGGCCTGTAATTTTCATCATAGGTACACTTCAACTATGACAGACAAAATGAGAAAAAAATATCTAGAAAATAACATTGTAGGATTTTTAATGAATTTATTTGCAAATTATTTTGGAAAATAAGTATTTGGTCTATATGTTTCCACAGTTGACTGTGCATTTCAGAGCAAAAACCAAGCCATGAGGTTGAAGGAATTGTCCGTAGAGCTCCCAGACAGGATTGTGTCGAGGAACAGATCTGGGGAAGGGTACCAAAACATGTCTGCAGCATTGAAGGTCCCCAAGAACAGTGGCCTCCATCATTCCATAAATGGAAGAAGTTTGGAACCACAAAGACTTTTCCTAGAACTAGGCCCCGAGCCAAACTGAGCAATCGGGGTAGAAAGGCCTTGGTCAGGGAGGTGACCAAGAACCCAATGGTCACTCTGACAGAGCTCCAGAGTTCCTCTGTGGAGAAGTGAGAAACTTCCAGAAGGACAACCATCTCTGCAGTATTCCACCAATCAGGCCTTTATGGTGGAATGGCCAGACTGAAGCCACTCCTCAGTAAAATGCACATGACAGCCCGCTTTGAGTTTGCCAAAAGGCACCTAAAGACTCTCAGACCATGAGATTCAAGATTCTTTGGTTTGATGACTAAGATTTAACTTTTTGGCCTGAATGTTATTTCGTATTTCTGTAGAAAATGTCCTATTCTTAGTCCTATTCTCCGCCGTTTTGGCGGGCGCTGTCTCGCTATAACGTAAGCTGTTTGTTATGGTAAAGTTAATTTAAAAAATCTAACATGGCGGTTGCATTAAGAACTAGTGTATCTTTCATTTGCTATCCAACATGTATTTTTTAGTAAAGTTTATGATAGTTATTTGGTCAGATTAGAAAATGTGCATATTTAGAGCTGAAATCCGTGGTTATACATTGTGAAAACGTAGCAACTATTTTCCAGAATCTCCGGATATATTTTTGACACTCACCTATTCTGACCAAATAACTAATCATAAACGTTACTAAAAAATACTTGTTGTACAGCAAATGATAGATACACTAGTTCTTAATGCAATCGCCGCGTTAGAATTCTAAAAATAACTTTAGTACGACATGCAGCTTACGTTATAGCGAGAGAGCGCCCAAAATCTGGGCGGAAACTAATAGTAAACATTTTCGACAGAAATATGAAATAACATCATAAATGGGTCCTACTTTAGTTGAGCTTCCATCAGAATCTTGCACAAGGGGTCCTTTGTCCAGAACAATCGTTGTTTGGTTTTAGAATGTCCTTTTTCTCTCTCGAATTAGCAACCAAAACTTGCCAAGTGGCGCGAAGCTGTCCATTGTCACCAAACGCAGAAAACGTAACACGCCAAAACTCCCGAAAAAATGTAAATAATCTGATAAAACTATATTGAAAAAACATACTTTACGATGATATTATCACATTTATCAAATAAAATCAAAGCCGGAGATATTAGCCGTCTATAAGGAAAGCTTTTCAGAAGTCAAAGCTGATGTCCTCCCCGCGTCTTCCTGAACAAATGAAATTGGGGTCCTGTCATTCCAAGACCTCTCTTTTGACCATAGATATAGCTATACACTCCATTTCACCTCTCACAGCCTATTGACATCTAGTGGAAGGCGTATGAAGTGCATGTATAGTCATCAATTTCAAGCAAATTGATAGGGAGGCCCTGGAACAGAGCCTTGATTTCAGATTTTTCACTTTCTGACAGGAAGTTTGCTGCAAAATGAGTTCTGTTTTACTCACAGATAATTCAAACGGTTTTAGAAACTTGAGAGTGTTTTCTATCCAATAGTAATAATAATATGCATATTGTACGAGCAAGAATAGAGTACGAGGCCGTTTAAATTGGGCACGATTTTTCCCCAAAGTGAAAATAGCGCCCTCTATCCTCAACAGGTTAATGAGACTGAATGAACTGTTTTGCTGCCAGTCAAGGCTCCGCTGAGGCTATAGAAACAACCTGAGGATTGATTATATAAAACATTTGACATGTTTCTACGAACATTATGGATACTTTTTGGAATTTTCGTCGAACGGAACGAGGCTTTGGTTTTCTGAACATAACTCAAACCCAAATGGCATTTTTTTATTATAAAAGTAATATTTATTGAACAAAAATAACATTTGTTGTGTAACTGGGAGTCTCGTGAGTCTCACATCCGAAGATTATCAAAGGTCAAATTATCAAATAAAAGCGATTAATTGTATTGCTTTTCTGACTTTTGTGACCATGCTAATTTGGGGCTAGCTGTTGTAGCATTGATTGATACACTCACAAAAGCTTGGATTGCTTTCGCTGCAAAGCATATTTTAAAAATCTGACACGATAGGTGGAGTAACAACAAGCTAAGCTGTCTTTTGGTATATTTCACTTGTGATTGCATGATTATATATATTTGTAGTAATATTTTGCGCCCTGCATATTCAGCGGTTGTTTAGGAAAGTGATCCCGTAAAAGGGATCGGTAGCGCAGAGAACTTAACAAACATAATCGTTAATATTTCAACCGGACCGTGACCTATTCAATAAAAGAGAGAAAGAAAATGGAGAGCTACCCCTCTCGCGCGCAGGAACTAATCAAAGAACACCTGACTAGTTTACCTTGGGAACGTTATTAAAAAAAAAATGAAGTTTTAGCGTCAAGAAGTTAACACAGTGTCCAAAGAAGGGCCAGCTGTATACAGAATGGTGTCGTCCGCGTAGAGGTGGCTCAGGGAATCACCCGCAGCAAGAGCGACATCGTTGATATATACCGAGAAAAGTGTCAGCTCCAGAATTGAACTCTGTGGTACCCCCATAGAGACTGCCAGAGGTCCGGACAACAGGCCCTCCGATTTGACACACTGAACTCTGTCTGAGAAGTAGTTGGTGAACCAGGCGTGGCAGTCATTTGAGAAGCAAGGCTGTTGACTCTGCCGATAAGAATACGGTGATGAACAGAGTCGAAAGCCTTGGCCAGGTCAATGAACACAGCTGCACAGTACTGTCTTTTATCGATGGCGGTTATGATAACGTTTATTACCTTGAGCGTGGCTGAGGTGCACCCGTGACCAGCTTGGAACCGGATTGCACAGCGGAGAAGGTACGGTGGGATTCGAAATGGTCGGTGATCTGTTTATTAATTTGGCTTTAGAAGACTTTAGCAAGGTAGGGCAGGATGGATATACCAGTTTAGGTCTAGAGTGTTACCCCCTTTGAAGAGGGGGATGACCGCGGCAGCTTTCCAAACTTTAGGGATCTCAGACGATACGAAACAGAGGTTGAACAGACTGGTAATAGGGGTTGCAACAATGGCGGCGGATAATTTTAGAAAGAGAGGGTCCAGATTGTCTAGCCCAGCTGATTTGTATGGGTCCAGGTTTTGCAGCTCTTTCAGAACATCTGCTATCTGGATTTGGGTGAAGGAGAAGCTGGGGAGGCTTGGGCAAGTAGCTGCGGGGGATTGCAGAGCTGTTGGCCGGGGTTGGGTAGCCAAGAGGAAAGCATGGCCAGCCGTAGAGAAATACTCATTGAAATTCTCGAATATCGTGGATTTATCGGTGGTGACAGTGTTACCTAGCCTCAGTGCAGTGGGCAGCTGGAAGGAGGTGCTCTTGTTCTCCATGGACTTTACAGTGTCCCAAAACTTTTTGGAGTTAAAGCTACAGGATGCAAATTTCTGTTTGAAAAAGCTAGCCTTTGCTTTCCTGACTGACTGCGTGTATTGAAATCCTGACTTCCCTGAACAGTTGCATATCGCGGGGACTTTTCGTTGCAATTGCAGTCAGCCACAGGATGTTTTTGTGCTGGTCGATGGCAGTCAGGTCTGGAGGGAACCAAGGGCTATATCTCTTCTTAGTTCTACATTTTATGAAAGGGGCATGCTTTTTTAAGATGGTGAGGAAATTACTTTTAAAGAACGACCAGGCATCCTCGACTAACAGGATGAGGTCAATATCTTTCCAGGATACCTGGGCCAGGTCCATTAGAAAGGCCTGCTCGCAGAACTGTTTTAGGGAGCATTTGACAGTGATGAGGGGTGGTTGTTTGACCGTGGAACCATAGCGGATGCAATGAGGCAGTGATCGCTGAGATTCTGATTGAAAACAGCAGAGATGTTATTGGAGGGCAAGTTGGTCAGGATAATATCTATGAGGGTGCCCATGGTTACGGATTTAAGGTTGTACCTGGTGGGTTTCCTTGATAATTTGTGTGATATTGAGGGCATCAAGCTTAGACTGTAGGACTGCCGGGGTGTTAAGCATATCCCAGTTTAGGTCACCTAACAGAATGAACTCTGAAGATAGATGGGGGTCAGTCAATTCACATATGGTGTCCAGGGCACAGCTGGGAGCTGAGGGGGGTCTATAACAGGTGGCAACAGATTAATGGAAAGTGTTGTCGGGGGAAAAACATAAAACATTATAAAATCCATGTACACAAACAACAAGTGTGCTGAAATTGGCAAAAAACACACACGTTTCTTTCCACAGGGCCTACAGCAGCACCTAGATGTTCTGCACAGATTCTGCCAGACCTGGGCCTTGACAATAAATCTCAGTAAGACCAAAATAATGGTGTTCCAAAAAAGGTCCAGTTCACTAATTCCATCTAGACACCATTACCCTAGAGCACACAAAAAACTATACCTACCTCAGCCTAAACATCACTGCCACAGGTAACTTCCACAAAGCTGTGAACGATCTGAGAGACAAGGCAAGAAGGGCCTTCTATGCCATCAAAAGGAACATAACATTTGACATACCAATTAGGATCTGGCTAAAGATACTTGAATCAGTTACAGAACCCATTGCCCATTATGGTTGTGAGGTGTGGGGTTCGCTCACCAAGCAAGAATTCACAAAATGGGACAAACACCACAATGGGATTGCATGCAGAATTCTGCAAAAAATATCCTCTGTGTACAACGTAAAACACCAAATAATGCATGCAGAGCAGAATTAGGCCTATACCCGTTAATTATCAAAATCCAGAAAAGAGACGTTCAATTCTACAACCACCTAAAAAGCAACTCCCAAACCTTACATAGCAAAGCCATCATCTACAGATAAATAAACCTGGAGAAGAGCCCACAAAGCAAGCTGGTACTGGGGCTCTGTTCACAAATACAAACAGACCCCACAATTAGACCCAAACATATCATGAGAAAACTTGACACAAGTAAGAATTAACAGAGCAAACTAACTATTTGGTCCCACAAAAAATTTGATACTAGCTAAAATGAGGAGAAGTTTGTCAAATCAAATCAAGTTTATTTTATATAGCCCTTCGTACATCAGCTAATATCTCGAAGTGCTGTACAGAAACCCAGCCTAAAACCCCAAACAGCAAGCAATGCAGGTGTAGAAGCACGGTGGCTAGGAAAAACTCCCTAGAAAGGCCAAAACCTAGGAAGAAACCTAGAGAGGAACCAGGCTATGAGGGGTGGCCAGTCCTCTTCTGGCTGTGCCGGGTGGAGATTATAACAGAACATGGCCAAGATGTTCAAAATGTTCATAAATGACAAGCATGGTCAAATAATAATCAGGAATAAATGTCAGTTGGCTTTTCATAGCCGATGATTAAGAGTTGAAAACAGCAGGTCTGGGACAGGTAGGGGTTCCATAACCGCAGGCAGAACAGTTGAAACTGGAACAGCAGCAAGGCCAGGTGGACTAGGGACAGCAAGGAGTCATCATGCCCGGTAGTCCTGACGTATGGTCCTAGGGCTCAGGTCCTCCGAGAGAGAGAAAGAAAGAGAGAAGGAGAGAATTAGAGAGAGCATACTTAAATTCACACAGGACACTGGATAAGACAGGAGAAGTACTCCAGATATAACCAACTGACCCTAGCCCCCCGACACAAACTACTGCAGCATAAATACTGGAGGCTGAGACAGGAGGGGTCAGGAGACACTGTGGCCCCATCCAATGATACCCCCGGACAGGGCCAAACAGGAAGGATATAACCCCACCCACTTTGCCAAAGCACAGCCCTCGCACCACTAGAGGGATATCTTCAACCACCAACATTTTTGAGAGGAATGGAAGATTCGATATAGGCCGATAGTTTTTTATATTTTCCGGGTCAAGGTTTGGCTTTTTCAAGAGAGGCTTTATTACTGCCACTTTTAGTGAGTTTGGTACACATCCGGTGGATAGAGAGCCGTTTATTATGTTCAACATAGGAGGGCCAAGCACATGAAGCAGCTCTTTCAGTAGTTTAGTTGGAATAGGATCCAGTATGCAACTTGAAGGTTTAGAGGCCATGATTATTTTCATCATTGTGTCAAGAGATATAGTACTAAAACACTTAAGTGTCTCTCCCGATCCCAGGCCCTGGCAGAGCTGTGCAGATCCAGGACAGCTAAGCCCTGGAGGAATACGCAGATTTAAAGAGGAGTCCGTAATTTGCTTTCTAATGATCATGATCTTTTCCTCAAAGAAGTTCATGAATTTATTACTGCTGAAGTGAAAGCCATCCTCTCTTGGGGAATGCTGCTTTTTAGTTAGCTTTGCAACAGTTAGCTTTTTCTTATTTTCCTCAATTAAGTTGGAAAAGTAGGATGATCGAGCAGCAGTGAGGGCTCTTCGATACTGCACGGTACTGTCTTTCCAAGCTAGTCGGAAGACTTCTAGTTTAGTGTGGCGCCATTTCCGTTCCAATTTTCTGGAAGCTTGCTTCAGAGCTCGGGTATTTTCTGTATACCAGGGAGCTAGTTTCTTATGACAAATGTTTTTGTTTTTAGGGGTGCAACTGCATCTAGGGTATTGCGCAAGATTAAATTGAGTTCCTCAGTTAGGTGGTTAACTGATTTTTGTCCTCTGACGTCCTTGGGTAGGCAGAAGGAGTCTGGAAGGGCATCAAGGAATTTTTGTGTTGTCTGAGAATTTATAGCACGACTTTTGATGCTCCTTGGTTGGGGTCTGAGCAGATTATTTGTTGCGATTGCAAACGTAATAAAATGGTGGTCCGATAGTCCAGGATTATGAGGAAAAACATTAAGATCTACAACATTTATTCCATGGGACAAAACTAGGTCCAGAGAATGACTGTGGCAGTGAGTAGGTCCAGAGACATGTTGGACAAAACCCACTGAGTCGATGATGGCTCCGAAAGCCTTTTGGAGTGGGTCCGTGGACTTTTCCATATGAATATTAAAATCACCAAAAATTAGAACATTATCTGCTATGACTACAAGGTCCGATAGGAATTCAGGGAACTCAGAGAGGAACGCTGTATATGGCCCAGGAGGCCTGTAAACAGTAACTATAAAAAGTGATTGAGTAGGCTGCATAGATTTCATGACTAGAAGCTCAAAAGACGAAAACGTCATTTTTTTTTTTGTAAATTGAAATTTGCAATCGTAAATGTTAGCAACACCTCCGCCTTTGCGGGATGCACGGGGGATATGGTCACTAGTGTAACCAGGAGGTGAGGCCTCATTTAACACAGTAAATTCATCAGGCTTAAGCCATGTTTCAGTCAGGCCAATCACATCAAGATTATGATCAGTGATTAGTTCATTGACTATAACTGCCTTTGAAGTGAGGGATCTAACATTAAGTAACCCTATTTTGAGATGTTAGGTATCACGATCTCTTTCAATAATGGCAGGAATGGAGGAGGTCTTTATCCTAATGAGATTGCTAAGGCGAACACCGCCATGTTTAGTTTTGCCCAACCTAGGTCGAGGCACAGACACAGTCTCAATGGGGATGGCTGAGCTGACTACACTGACTATGCTAGTGGCAGACTCCACTAAGCTGGCAGGTTGGCTAATAGCCTGCTGCCTGGCCTGCACCCTATTTCATTGTGGAGCTAGAGGAGTTAGAGCCCTGTCTATGTTGGTAGATAAGATGAGAGCACCCCTCCAGCTAGGATGGAGTCCGTCACTCCTCAGCAGGTCAGGCTTGGTCCTGTTTGTGGGTGAGTCCCAGAAAGAGGGCCAATTATCTACAAATTCTATCTTTTGGGAGGGGCAGAAAACAGTTTTCAACCAGCGATTGAGTGCTGAGACTCTGCTGTAGAGCTCGTCACTCCCCCTAACTGGGAGGGGGCCAGAGACAATTACTCGATGCCGACACATCTTTCTAGCTGATTTACACGCTGAAGCTATGTTGTGCTTGGTGACCTCTGACTGTTTCATCCTAACATCGTTGGTGCCGACGTGGATAACAATATCTCTATACTCTCTACACTCGCCAGTTTTAGCTTTAGCCAGCACCATCTTCAGATTAGCCTTAACGTCGGTAGCCCTGCCCCCTGGTAAACAGTGTATGATCGCTGGGTGATTCGTTTTAAGTCTAATACTGTGGGTAATGGAGTCGCCAATGACTATTGTCCATAACAAAGCGCTGCTCTATCTTCTTAACAGCACTATCAACAAGGCAGGTCCTAAATGCCTTATTATTTGTCGCACCTTGACTGCTGTTCAGTAGTGTGGTAAGATGCCACAAAAAGGGACTTCGGAGAATTGCAATTGGTTCAGAACAGGGCAGCACGGCCCTTTGATGTACACAGAGAGCTAACATTAATAATATGCATGTCAAATCGCTCCTGGCTCAAAGTGGAGGAGAGATTGACTTAATCACTTCTTGCATTTTTTGTACACCCCTGCATAACCCACAAGACATGCCACAAGAGGTCTCTTCACAGTCCCCAAGTCCAGAACAGACTATGGGAGGTGCACAGTACTACAAAGAGCCATGACTACATGGATCTCTATTCCACATCAGGTAACTGATGCAGCAGTAGAATCAGATTTAAAAAGCAGGTAAAAAAACACCTCATGGAACAGCGGGAACTGTGAAGCAACACAAACATAGGCACAGACACATGAATACACACATGATAACATACACACATACACATGAATTTTGTACTGTAGATATGTGGTAGTGGTGGAGTAGGAGCCTGAGGGCACACAGTGTGTTGTGAAATCTGTGAATGTATTGTATGTTTTTTTAATTGTATAAACAGCCTTAATTTTCCTGGACACCAGGAAGAGTAGCTAATGGGGATCCATAATAAGCCCCAGGTAGAGTAGCTGCTGCCTTGGTAGGAACTAATGGGGATCCATAATAAATACAAATACAAAAATATTGGTTGAAATACCACAGTGTGACATCACAGCAGCAAGATTTGTGACCTGTTGCCACAAGAAAAGGGAATCCAGTGAAGAACAAACAACATTGTAAATACAACTAATGTGTGACTAGTTTCAGGAAACTAGGCGTATTTTGCAAAAGATGACTTCACGACTTCACAGGAGAGGCGTTTGAATGTTTATTTTTTGGCAGAAATGCCTTTTTGAAAATGTGAACTTTCATGTGCCTAAATAACAAACTTCTATGCCATCTGTAAATACGAATAAATAACCTTCCCGCTAGCCATGATTGGCTGAGATAATTAATGGGCTGGACATGCCGAGAGATGAGTTTCGGATTAGTCTGCCGTGTAGAATCTACTGTCTATAAAATGAGCTGTGTAGATTTTTTGAAAGATATAACGTTAGCCATGGAGAATTGCAAATGTGTTACTAACGCTCTCAATAACATTGCTGCCCTGACATTATCAGGGGCTATCGACAAAGGTCAGTGGGAAAAAGTTGTGATTGACTACTTTCAGGAAGACGATCGTTACCATGCTGACTGACTCTGAAAATGAATCAGACGATGTGAACCAGAGTGACTTGACACAACGGGCCAAGAAAGCTGTACAAACAAAACAGAAACGACACAGGACGTCTTCCTTAGTTAACCTCTCTTGTTAAACTTCCTAAGGCTTCCACTAGATGTCAACAGTCTTTAGAACCTTGTTTGAGGCTTCTTCTGTGAAGTGGGGGCGAATGAGAGGGGATTGAGTAAGGTCTCTCCCAGTGCCACAAGCTGACCATGTGCGTTCATGTGAGAGTTAGCCTGTGTTCTATTGCATTCCTGAAGACAAAGGAATTCTCCGGTTGGAACATTATTAAAGATTTATTAAAGATTTATGTTAAAAACGTCCTAAAGATTGATTCTATACATCGTTTGACATGTTTCTACGGACTGTAATGGAATTTTTTGACTTTTCGTCAGCACCTAGTGATCGTGCGTCATGAATTTTGATTACTGGGCTAAACGTGCTAACAAAAATGAGTTATTTGGACATAAATTATGGACTTCATCGAACAAAACAAAAATGTATTGTGGAACTGGGATTCCTGGGAGTGCATTCTGATTCTGATGCACTTATGAGCCCCTCCTTAACAGTAGAAACCTCAAACAAGTTTCTAAAGACGGTTGACATCTAGTGGAAGCCTTAGGAAGTGCACAATGACCCCATAGACACTGTGTATTCGATAGGACAAGCTTTCAAAAACTACAAACCTCAGATTTCCCACTTCCTGGTTGGATTTTTCTCAGGTTTTCTCCTGCCATATCAGTTCTGTTATACTCACAGACCAGACATCATTCGAACAGTTTTAGAAACTTCTGAGTGTTTTCTATCCAATACTACTAATAATATGCATATATTAGCATCTGGGACTGAGTAGGAGGCAGTTTACTCTGGGCACGCTTTTCATCCCAAGCTACTCAATACTGCCCCCCAGCCATAAGAAGTTTAAAGTCTGTTATTTTATTTATTTCCCTAATTAACGCATCATAGAGTCGTCAACAGAGATGTTAGCATGTGCCAGAGATTTCTGTTAGATTTAGTCTAGAAATTTAGTCTTTAGCTGACACTAGGATTCTTCTTAACTTCTTAACTTAACAGTAGTTACTTCCGGGTTGGAGCGAGCGGTCGCATTCGCACTTTGGTCCGCAGGTAGTATAACTTTTCATTACATTTCATTACATTTCATTATAGCACAACGGTTTGATTTGTCTAATCTTAGCAATTTCTTCTTAGCTAGCTACATAGCCGTCTTTGTATCAAAGATAATTGCGTAATTATCGTATTTCGTCGTCCTAACGCAGTCTACACTGCTATCTGCCCAGCAGCTAGCCAGCTAGCAAACGTCCACCGTCTACCGAATAGCAGCACTGTAGCAACTATTACACCCAACTGAACGACTTGATTAGTGTAGTGTTAGCTAGCTACATAGTTGTCTTTGCTGTCTTCGTATCCAAGATAATTGTGTAGTTTAGAGTGTGTAGTTTTAGAGTGATTATCTTAATTTACCGAGGTTAGCTAGCCAGCTATCTGTCGTCCTTAACCTAGGAGACACTGCTAGCTATCCAACAGCTAGCCAACGTCTACCGAATAGAACTTCCGCACTCAACAACCCGGTCGCATTCCGCTTCGCTCCACAGGTAGTATCACATTTTCATTTCATTTAATTACAGTACAACGGTTTGATTTGTTTGATCGTAGCTAGCTACATAGCTAGCTACATAGCCGTCTTTGTATCAAAGATAATTGTGTAGTCTAGAGCGATTTTCTAGGTTAGCTAGCCAGCTACTGTCGTTCTTTTAACGCAACGTAACGTAATCAACACTGCTAGCTAGCCAGCTAGCCCCCGAATAGCAGCACTGTAGATACTATTACACTCAACGGAACGACTTGATTAGTGTAGTGTCAACAACGCAGCCACTGCCAGCTAGCCTACAAAGTCAACAACTGCCAGCTAGCCTACAAAGTCAACAACGCAGCCACTGCCAGCTAGCCTACTTCAGCAGTACTGTATCATCTTAATCATTTTAGTCAATAAGATTCTTGCTACGTAAGCTTAACTTTCTGAACATTCGAGACGCGTAGTCCACTTGCCACTCCAATCTCCTTTGCATTAGCGTAGTCTCTTCTGTAGCCTGTCAACTATGTGTCTGTCTATCCCTGTTCTCTCCTCTCTGCACAGACCATACAAACGCTCCACACCGCGTGGCATCGGCCACCCTAATCTGGTGGTCCCAGCGCGCACGACCCACGTGGAGTTCCAGGTCTCCGGTAGCCTCTGGAACTGCCGATCTGCGGCCAACAAGGCAGAGTTCATCTCAGCCTATGCCTCCCTCCAGTCCCTCGACTTCTTGGCACTGACGGAAACATGGATCACCACAGATAACACTGCTACTCCTACTGCTCTCTCTTCGTCCGCCCACGTGTTCTCGCACACCCCGAGAGCTTCTGGTCAGCGGGGTGGTGGCACCGGGATCCTCATCTCTCCCAAGTGGTCATTCTCTCTTTCTCCCCTTACCCATCTGTCTATCGCCTCCTTTGAAATCCATGCTGTCACAGTTACCAGCCCTTTCAAGCTTAACATCCTTATCATTTATCGCCCTCCAGGTTCCCTCGGAGAGTTCATCAATGAGCTCGATGCCTTGATTAGCTCCTTTCCTGAGGACGGCTCACCTCTCACAGTTCTGGGCGACTTTAACCTCCCCACGTCTACCTTTGACTCATTCCTCTCTGCCTCCTTCTTTCCACTCCTCTCCTCTTTTGACCTCACCCTCTCACCTTCCCCCCCTACTCACAAGGCAGGCAATACGCTCGACCTCATCTTTACTAGATGCTGTTCTTCCACTAACCTCATTGCAACTCCCCTCCAAGTCTCCGACCACTACCTTGTATCCTTTTCCCTCTCGCTCTCATCCAACACTTCCCACACTGCCCCTACTCGGATGGTATCGCGCCGTCCCAACCTTCGCTCTCTCTCCCCCGCTACCCTCTCCTCTTCCATCCTATCATCTCTTCCCTCTGCTCAAACCTTCTCCAACCTATCTCCTGATTCTGCCTCCTCAACCCTCCTCTCCTCCCTTTCTGCATCCTTTGACTCTCTATGTCCCCTATCCTCCAGGCCGGCTCGGGCCTCCCCTCCCGCTCCGTGGCTCGACGACTCATTGCGAGCTCACAGAACAGGGCTCCGGGCAGCCGAGCGGAAATGGAGGAAAACTCGCCTCCCTGCGGACCTGGCATCCTTTCACTCCCTCCTCTCTACATTTTCCTCTTCTGTCTCTGCTGCTAAAGCCACTTTCTACCACTCTAAATTCCAAGCATCTGCCTCTAACCCTAGGAAGCTCTTTGCCACCTTCTCCTCCCTCCTGAATCATCCTCCCCCTCCCCCCCCTCCTCCCTCTCTGCAGATGACTTCGTCAACCATTTTGAAAAGAAGGTCGACGACATCCGATCCTCGTTTGCTAAGTCAAACGACACCGCTGGTTCTGCTCACACTGCCCTACCCTGTGCTCTGACCTCTTTCTCCCCTCTCTCTCCAGATGAAATCTCGCGTCTTGTGACGGCCGGCCGCCCAACAACCTGCCCGCTTGACCCTATCCCCTCCTCTCTTCTCCAGACCATTTCCGGAGACCTTCTCCCTTACCTCACCTCGCTCATCAACTCATCCCTGACCGCTGGCTACGTCCCTTCCGTCTTCAAGAGAGCGAGAGTTGCACCCCTTCTGAAAAAACCTACACTCGATCCCTCCGATGTCAACAACTACAGACCAGTATCCCCTCTTTCTTTTCTCTCCAAAACTCTTGAACGTGCCGTCCTTGGCCAGCTCTCCCGCTATCTCTCTCAGAATGACCTTCTTGATCCAAATCAGTCAGGTTTCAAGACTAGTCATTCAACTGAGACTGCTCTTCTCTGTATCACGGAGGCGCTCCGCACTGCTAAAGCTAACTCTCTCTCCTCTGCTCTCATCCTTCTAGACCTATCGGCTGCCTTCGATACTGTGAACCATCAGATCCTCCTCTCCACCCTCTCCGAGTTGGGCATCTCCGGCGCGGCCCACGCTTGGATTGCGTCCTACCTGACAGGTCGCTCCTACCAGGTGGCGTGGCGAGAATCTGTCTCCTCACCACGTGCTCTCACCACTGGTGTCCCCCAGGGCTCTGTTCTAGGCCCTCTCCTATTCTCGCTATACACCAAGTCACTTGGCTCTGTCATAACCTCACATGGTCTCTCCTATCATTGCTATGCAGACGACACACAACTAATCTTCTCCTTTCCCCCTTCTGATGACCAGGTGGCGAATCGCATCTCTGCATGTCTGGCAGACATATCAGTGTGGATGACGGATCACCACCTCAAGCTGAACCTCGGCAAGATGGAGCTGCTCTTCCTCCCGGGGAAGGACTGCCCGTTCCATGATCTCGCCATCACGGTTGACAACTCCATGGTGACCTCCTCCCAGAGCGCTAAGATCCTTGGCGTGATCCTGGACAACACCCTGTCGTTCTCAACTAACATCAAGGCGGTGGCCCGTTCCTGTAGGTTCATGCTCTACAACATCCGCAGAGTACGACCCTGCCTCACACAGGAAGCGGCGCAGGTCCTAATCCAGGCACTTGTCATCTCCCGTCTGGATTACTGCAACTCGCTGTTGGCTGGGCTCCCTGCCTGTGCCATTAAACCCCTACAACTCATCCAGAACGCCGCAGCCCGTCTGGTGTTCAACCTTCCCAAGTTCTCTCACGTCACCCCGCTCCTCCGCTCTCTCCACTGGCTTCCAGTTGAAGCTCGCATCCGCTACAAGACCATGGTGCTTGCCTACGGAGCTGTGAGGGGAACGGCACCTCAGTACCTCCAGGCTCTGATCAGGCCCTACACCCAAACAAGGGCACTGCGTTCATCCACCTCTGGCCTGCTCGCCTCCCTACCACTGAGGAAGTACAGTTCCCGCTCAGCCCAGTCAAAACTGTTCGCTGCTCTGGCCCCCCAATGGTGGAACAAACTCCCTCACCAGATACTACCCTGCTACCAGATGCTACCAGATACTACCCTGCTACCAGATACTACCCTTCTACCAGATACTACCCTTCTACCAGATACTACCCTGCTACCAGATGCTACCAGATACTACCCTGCTACCAGATACTTCCCTGCTACCAGATACTACCCTTCTACCAGATACTCTCATTCTGCACTGTGCGCTTGCAGTCATCTTTGCAGGATGTCCACTCCTAGGGAGAGTAGCAACAGTGATGCACTTTCTCCATTTACAGACAATTTGTCTTACCGAGGACTGACAAACCTCAAGGCTTTTTTAGAGATACTTTGTAACCCTTTGCAGTTTTATGCAAGTCAACAATTCTTAATCTTAGGTCTTCTGATATCTCTTTAGTTCGAGGCATGGTTCACATCAGGCAATGCTTCTTGTGAACAGCAAACTCAAAATTTGTGAGTGTTTTTTATAGGACAGGGCAGCTCTAACCAATATCCTAACCAATATCTCCAATCTTGTCTCAAGACTCCAGGTTAGCTGACTCCTGACTCCAATTAGCTTTTGGACAAGTCATTAGCCTAGGGGTTCACATATGTTTTCCAACCTACACTGTGAAAAGATTTATTCAATATAGACAAGAAAAATACAATAGTTTGTGTGTTATTAGTTTAACCCTTGTGTAGTCTTAACATTCTGTATACTCCCCTTGTCCTAAGGGTAAAAAAATGACCCGCCTTCACTAAACCCCTAAAATAAAGCAGCTTAAAAACTTATTTGGGATCGGTGACCCTTCCACGGGACGGTTGAGCTAACGTAGGCTAATGTGATTAGCATGAGGTTGTAAGTAACAAGAACATTTCCCAGGACATAAACATATCTGATGTGGGCAGAAAGCTTAAATTCTTGTTAATCTAACTGCACTGTCCAATTTACAGTAGCTATTACAGTGAAAGAATACCCTGCTATTGTTTGAGGAGAGTGCACCACTTTGAACATGAAAAGTTATTAATAAACAAACACATTTGGGCAGTCTTGATACCAAAATATTGAACAGAAATGCATTGGTTCATTGGATCAGTCTAAAACGTTGCACATACACTGATGCCATCTAGCGGCCAAAATCTAAATTGCACCTGGGCTGGAATAATGTAAATAGCCCATCCATCTACCTCATCCACATACTGTATTTATTTTATTTTTTGCTCCTTTGCAGCCCAGTATCTCTACTTGCACACTCATCTTCTGCACATCTATCACTCCAGTGTTTAATTGCTATATTGTAATTACCTCGCCACTATGGCCTATTTATTGCCTTACCTCCTTTATCTTACCTCATTTGCAGTCACTGTATATTTATACTTTTTGTTTTCTTTTGTTCTACTGTATTATTGACTATGTTTTGTTTATTCCATGTGTACCTCTGTGTCATTGTATGTGTTGACATATTACATTATATTACATACATGACACATTGAAATAGACTTTTTCTAATGTATTATTGACTGTATGTTTGTTTTGCTTTGTCTTGACCAGGTCACATTTGTAAATGAGAACTTGTTCTCAACTAGCTGCCTGCTAAAATAAAGGTGAAATAAAAAATAAAAAAAACACATTATGGACTTTCTCTTGCATTTCAAAGATGATGGTACAAAAAATATACAAAATAACATTTGGTTTTTTCTTTGTATTATCTTTTACTAGATCTGTTGTTATATTCTGCTACATTCCTTTCACATTTCCTTAAAATTCAAAGTGTTTCCTTTCAAATGGTACCAATAATATGCATATCCTTGCTTCAGGGCCTGAGCTACAGGCAGTTGGATTTGGGTCATTTTAGGTGAAAATTGGAAAAAAAGGGGCCAATCATTAAGATGTTTTAACCCCAAATCTAATTTTGCATGAAGATATATAAGGGATTTCTGCCCTCAGTTCATACAAGAGACCACAGGAAACTTCTATGATCAGAGGTTAGTTTGTTTAATAAGGATTGCAAGCTGGTTTGAGACCCGGAGTAAACACTTACAGTCATTTGCAAGTAACACACTCAGCTTTCAAGATGGTGTTTTCCCTTTTTATCCTCTACTGAGGTTCACCCGCCCAGAGTGATGTCCCTTAACTTTAATAACTTTAATATTTATAAATTCATAATTAACAGTTGCTATGACAAAGATGTCTCTGCTAGGCGGAGATGAACTTATTGTTATTTGCAGTTAGTTTCCCAATCCTTCTTCCTCCTATTGCTATCATGTGATAGCAGAAGTAAGACTGGAACATAGTATGAACAGGAACTGAAAGTATAGTTTCAACAAACAGACTTTTGTACAGTTGACCTCTTCATGCACTTGCAAAGTCTCACCATTGATTCTTAATCTCAAAGCTAAAGCAAAACATCAATCATTATAATTTTGTAATTACAGGTGTTCCTATAATGTACAGATATTATACAATTCCTTTCAGAAACAACCTGTCATACATCACAAACTTTGTGAATATCTGGGTTTTCCCTCTTCACAATGCAGAAAGACTGAATTTAAGCAGAGGACACCACACGTTTTTATTACAACACACCTGTCATAAATGTTTCCTTTACTAAAGTAGAGGTTCATTATTATTATTATTATTGCTAAAGCTACTGCATAGGTGTAAACAATTGTTTTGCAAGTTAGCACTAGTATAGCCTATGTGCAGAAAGTAGTTTTGGATGCATTTTATTTTATTGAAGAGAAACATTAACAGTCTAGTTATTTTAGGCATCATAGTGATGTATTCTTATATACGGTACACTGAGGAATTCAGCTACAATATACTAGTCTCCTTGTCACGATCGTCAATGGGAGAGAGAGAGGACCAAGGCGCGGCGTGTGCAAAATACATCTTCTCTTTATTTAGAAGACAGGAAAAACCACACGAACCAAACACTAGACAAAAACTTACAAAATAACAAACTGACGACCGTGAAGCTATATCTACCAATAGTGCTGACACAAACACTACACATAGACACAGACAATTACCCACAAAAACCTAGTGCCTATGGCTGCCTTAAATATGGCTCCCAATCAGAGACAATTAATGACATCTGTCTCTGATTGAGAACCATTCAGGCAACCATAGACACAGCTAGGCTTCTATACTAAACATAAACCCAACTACTCTAATAAACCCCCTAAACCTTACAACCACCCTAGACACTACAAAAAACACATACATTCCCCATGTCACACCCTGACCTAACTAAAATAATAAAGAAAACAAAGAATACTAAGGCCAGGGTGTGACACTCCTCCCATTGTTTTAACCAATGCCCCCACCCACAAGGTGTATAAACAACAACAATAAATAATAATAAAATAAGATAACAGATACAAAACAAAAATTACAGTCCTTCTTTGGGGGGCAGAATTGGCATCTCCTCCTCTTGCCTGCCCTAGCTGCAGCCTCAGGTGGATCAGGACAAGATACCCCCTTATAGCCCCTTTATCTCAGCTCACTGGTCACTATAGCAACACCCACCCGTAGCAAGCGCTCCAGCAGGTATATTTCACTGGTCATCCCCAAAGCCAAATCCACCTTAGGCCGCCTTTCCTTCCAGTTCTCTGCTGCCAATTACTGGAACGAATTGCAAAAATCACTGAAGATGGAGACTTATATCTCCCTCACTAACTTCAAGAATCGGCTGTCAGAGCAGCTTACTGATCGCTGCAGCTGTACACAGCCCATCTGTACACAGCCCATCTGTAAATAAATGTCCAACTACCTACCTCATCCCCATATTCGTTTTTTTGTTTTTTTTCTGTTCTTTTGCACACCAGTATTTATACCAGTATTTCTACTTGCACATCCTCATCTGCACATATATCACTCTAGTGTTTAATTGCTAAATTGTAATTACTTTGCCACTATGGCCTATTTATTGCCTTACCTCCTTACTTAATTTGCACACACTGTATACAGATTTTCTATTGTGTTATTGACTGTACGTTTGTTTATTCCATGTGTAACTCGGTGTTGTTGTTTTTGTCGCACTGCTTTGCTTTATCTTGGCCAGGTGCAGTTGTAAATGAGATCTTGTTCTCAACTGGCCTACATGGTTAAATAAAGGTGAAATAAAAAAAATAAAAAAACAGCTTTCAGAAGCGCTGCAGAGGCTGCTGTGCGGGGGAGGCGCTCCCTTCTTTAGATTGGTTGGGTTACAAGGGCCTTTCCCAGCTGCTCCAGGAACACCCTCCTCTTGTTACGCTTATCAGGCATCCAGGTAGGGTTGATTCATATCACAAAGGCATTGTATGAAGACACATCAATGATGTTATGGAAGATGACCAGGGACCAGCGGGCAGTCATTCTCCTGCAGCTGTTATGGAAGATGACCAGGGGCCAGCGGGCAGTCATCCTCCTGCAGCTGTTATGGAAGATGACCAGGGACCAGCGGGCAGTCATCCTCCTGCAGCTGTTATGGAAGATGACCAGGGACCAGCGGGCAGTCATCCTCCTGCAGCTGTTATGGAAGATGACCAGGGGCCAGCGGGCAGTCATCCTCCTGCAGCTGTTATGGAAGATGACCAGGGGCCAGCAGGCAGTCATCCTCCTGCAGCTGTTATGGTAGATGACCAGGGGCCAGCGGGCAGTCATCCTCCTGCAGCTGTTATGGAAGATGACCAGGGGCCAGCGGGCAGTCATCCTCCTGCAGCTGTTATGGTAGATGACCAGGGGCCAGCAGGCAGTCATCCTCCTGCAGCTGTTATAGAAGATGACCAGAGGCCAGAGGGCAGTCATTCTCCTGCAGCTGTAAGTTCCAATCACCTTGTCCAGGTTGTCCACGCCTCCTTTGTTGTGGTTGTAGTCCAGGATGATGGCTGGCTTCCTGTCCTCACGATCACTGATCTCAGCCGTTTTGTGCAGTCTGCTCAGGGGGAGCATATTCTTGTTCCTCTTTGGCAGTGCGTATCTGGTGGCAGGGAAGTATCTGGTAGCAGGGAAGTATCTGGTAGCAGGGTAGTATCTGGTAGCAGGGTAGTATCTGGTAGCAGGGTAGTATCTGGTAGCAGGGTAGTATCTGGTAGCAGGGAAGTATCTGGTAGCAGGGTAGTATCTGGTAGCAGGGAAGTATCTGGTAGCAGGGAAGTATCTGGTAGCAGGGAAGTATCTGGTAGCAGGGTAGTATCTGGTAGCAGGGAAGTATCTGGTAGCAGGGTAGTATCTGGTAGCAGGGTAGTATCTGGTAGCAGGGTAGTATCTGGTAGCAGGGTAGTATCTGGTAGCAGGGTAGTATCTGGTAGTATCTGGTAGCAGGGTAGTATCTGGTAGCAGGGTAGTATCTGGTAGCAGGGAAGTATCTGGTAGCAGGGTAGTATCTGGTAGCAGGGTAGTATCTGGTAGAAGGGTAGTATCTGGTAGCAGGGTAGTATCTGGTAGCAGGGTAGTATCTGGTAGCAGGGTAGTATCTGGTAGCAGGGTAGTATCTGGTAGCAGGGTAGTATCTGGTAGCAGGGTAGTATCTGGTAGCATCTGGCAGCAGGGTAGTATCTGGTAGAAGGGTAGTATCTGGTAGAAGGGTAGTATCTGGTAGCAGGGTAGTATCTGGTAGCAGGGTAGTATCTGGTAGCAGGGTAGTATCTGGTAGAAGGGTAGTATCTGGTAGCAGGGAAGTATCTGGTAGCAGGGTAGTATCTGGTAGCATCTGGTAGCAGGGTAGTATCTGGTAGAAGGGTAGTATCTGGTAGAAGGGTAGTATCTGGTAGCAGGGTAGTATCTGGTAGCATCTGGTAGCAGGGTAGTATCTGGTAGCATCTGGTAGCAGGGTAGTATCTGGTAGCATCTGGTAGCAGGGTAGTATCTGGTAGAAGGGTAGTATCTGGTAGAAGGGTAGTATCTGGTAGCAGGGTAGTATCTGGTAGCAGGGTAGTATCTGGTAGCAGGGTAGTATCTGGTAGCAGGGAAGTATCTGGTAGCAGGGTAGTATCTGGTAGCAGGGTAGTATCTGGTAGCAGGGTAGTATCTGGTAGCAGGGTAGTATCTGGCAGCAGGGTAGTATCTGGTAGCAGGGTAGTATCTGGTAGCAGGGTAGTATCTGGTAGAAGGGTAGTATCTGGTAGAAGGGTAGTATCTGGTAGCAGGGTAGTATCTGGTAGCAGGGTAGTATCTGGTAGCAGGGTAGTATCTGGTAGCAGGGTAGTATCTGGCAGCAGGGTAGTATCTGGTAGCAGGGTAGTATCTGGTAGCAGGGTAGTATCTGGTAGCAGGGTAGTATCTGGCAGCAGGGTAGTATCTGGTAGCAGGGTAGTATCTGGTAGCAGGGTAGTATCTGGTAGAAGGGTAGTATCTGGTAGAAGGGTAGTATCTGGTAGCAGGGTAGTATCTGGTAGCAGGGTAGTATCTGGTAGCAGGGTAGTATCTGGTAGAAGGGTAGTATCTGGTAGCAGGGTAGTATCTGGTAGCAGGGTAGTATCTGGTAGCATCTGGTAGCAGGGTAGTATCTGGTAGAAGGGTAGTATCTGGTAGAAGGGTAGTATCTGGTAGCAGGGTAGTATCTGGTAGCATCTGGTAGCAGGGTAGTATCTGGTAGCAGGGAAGTATCTGGTAGCAGGGTAGTATCTGGTAGAAGGGTAGTATCTGGTAGCAGGGTAGTATCTGGTAGCAGGGTAGTATCTGGTAGCAGGGTAGTATCTGGTAGCAGGGTAGTATCTGGTAGCAGGGTAGTATCTGGTAGCAGGGTAGTATCTGGTAGCAGGGAAGTATCTGGTAGCAGGGTAGTATCTGGTAGAAGGGTAGTATCTGGTAGCAGGGTAGTATCTGGTAGCAGGGAAGTATCTGGTAGCAGGGTAGTATCTGGTAGCAGGGTAGTATCTGGTAGCAGGGAAGTATCTGGTAGCAGGGTAGTATCTGGTAGAAGGGTAGTATCTGGTAGCAGGGTAGTATCTGGTAGCAGGTTAGTATCTGGTAGCATCTGGTAGCAGGGTAGTATCTGGTAGCAGGGAAGTATCTGGTAGCAGGGTAGTATCTGGTAGAAGGGTAGTATCTGGTAGCAGGGTAGTATCTGGTAGCAGGGTAGTATCTGGTAGCAGGGTAGTATCTGGTAGCAGGGTAGTATCTGGTAGCAGGGTAGTATCTGGTAGCAGGGTAGTATCTGGTAGCAGGGAAGTATCTGGTAGCAGGGTAGTATCTGGTAGAAGGGTAGTATCTGGTAGCAGGGTAGTATCTGGTAGCAGGGAAGTATCTGGTAGCAGGGTAGTATCTGGTAGCAGGGTAGTATCTGGTAGCAGGGAAGTATCTGGTAGCAGGGTAGTATCTGGTAGAAGGGTAGTATCTGGTAGCAGGGTAGTATCTGGTAGCAGGTTAGTATCTGGTAGCAGGGAAGTATGATGACTCTTTGCTGTCCCCAGTCCACCTGGTCGTGCTGCTGCTCCAGTTTCAACTGTTCTGCCTGCGGCTATGGAACCCTGACCTGTTCACCGGACGTGCTACCTGTCCCAAACTTGCTGGTTTCAACTCTCTAGAGACAGCAGGAGCGGTAGAGATACTCTTAATGATCGGATATGAAAAGCCAACTGACATTTACTCCTGAGGTGCTGCACCCTCGACAACTACTGTGATAATTATTATTTGACCATGCTGGTCATTTATGAACATTTGAACATCTTGGCCATGTTCTGTTATCTCCACCCGGCACAGCCAGAAGAGGACTGGCCACCCCTCATAGCCTGGTTCCTCTCTAGGTTTCTTCCTAGGTTTTGGCCTTTCTAGGGAGTTTTTCCTAGCCACCGTGCTTCTACACCTGCATTGCTAGCTGTTTGGGGTTTTAGGCTGGGTTTCTGTACAGCACTTTGAGATATCAGCTGATGTAAGAAGGGCTATATAAATACATTTGATTTGATTTGATTTGATTTAAAAAGGTATTGAACCCAACCTGGCAGGAATATAATCCTTGTCTGCAAAAGCCAACTTTTACCTGGGGGCTTTGTAGACCATTCAAAGGTGTTCCGATACCTGGTCCCCAAGAAAAAAACCACATGTTATGATAGCTTATAGACAGTAGTATGCAAATTTATGGACATAGTTCCAATATTAAGATGATGGTATAACATTTCTAGGGTCTATTTGCTGGTAATTGGAAACACGTCCCTTTTGAATTTCGTCCCCCATTCCTAAACACATCCATCCTATAGTGTAGGTTTTGAAGATTCATAATCTATGCTTGTAGTCATCAGAAGAAGATTGAGGAACGGTTGGTGGATCCAAGAAGTACAAGCCCCCACACCATTCTCCAACCTCTGAAATGTTGTCTTTGATGTGTATATTTTCAAGTACCCCTTGACATTTAGTCTCTGTCTATCTGGTAGAGTAGTGGTTATGGTGGTTGCTCCCCAAACCAGAGCTTGAGAGGTATAATCCAAGAAGAGCCATTTTTGATGTTGCCTTTTGTGGGCATGAAAGAGCTAAGTTGAGGTGTGTAGGGGGGTAGAGGCTAGTTCCCATCAAATAGAAGGACTGAAGTGCCACCTTGTGTAGAATGTCCTGTAATAGAGTTGTGGTAAAAGTATCAATTATTTGACCTTCCATATATTATTAAAAACCAGACAGCACAACTTTATTGTTTATTTAATAAGAAATAGCCATGGGAACATTCCAACACTCAGACATCATTTACAAACGAAGCATGTGTTTAGTAAGTCTGCTAGATCAGAGGCAGTAGTAATGACCAGGGATGTTCTCTGTTTAGTGAGTCCACTAGATCAGAGGCAGTAGAGATGACCAGGGATGTTCTCTGTTTAGTGAGTCTGCTAGATCAGATGCAGTAGGGATGACCAGGGATGTTCTCTGTTTAGTGAGTCCTCCAGATCAGAGACAGTAGAGATGACCAGGGATGTTCTCTGTTTAGTGAGTCCACTAGATCAGAGGCAGTAGAGATGACCAGGGATGTTCTCTGTTTAGTGAGTCCTCCAGATCAGAGGCAGTAGGGATGACCAGGGATGTTCTCTGTTTAGTAAGTCTGCTAGATAAGAGGCAGTAGGGATGACCAGGGATGTTCTCTGTTTAGTGAGTCCACTAGATCAGAGGCAGTAGAGATGACCAGGGATGTTCTCTGTTTAGTGAGTCCTCCAGATCAGAGGCAGTAGGGATGACCAGGGATGTTCTCTGTTTAGTGAGTCTGCTAGATAAGAGGCAGTAGGGATGACCAGGGATGTTCTCTGTTTAGTGAGTCCTCCAGATCAGAGGCAGTAGAGATGACCAGGGATGTTCTCTGTTTAGTGAGTCTGCTAGATCAGATGCAGTAGGGATGACCAGGGATGTTCTCTGTTTAGTGAGTCCTCCAGATCAGAGGCAGTAGAGATGACCAGGGATGTTCTCTGTTTAGTGAGTCCTCCAGATCAGAGGCAGTAGAGATGACCAGGGATGTTCTCTGTTTAGTGAGTCTGCTAGATCAGATGCAGTAGGGATGACCAGGGATGTTCTCTGTTTAGTGAGTCCTCCAGATCAGAGGCAGTAGGTATGACCAGGGATGTTCTCTGCTTAGTGAGTCCTCCAGATCAGAGACAGTAGAGATGACCAGGGATGTTCTCTGTTTAGTGAGTCCTCCAGATCAGAGGCAGTAGGGATGACCAGGGATGTTCTCTGCTTAGTGAGTCCTCCAGATCAGAGACAGTAGAGATGACCAGGGATGTTCTCTGTTTAGTGAGTCCTCCAGATCAGAGGCAGTAGGGATGGACCAGGGATGTTCTCTGTTTAGTGAGTCCTCCAGATCAGAGGCAGTAGAGATGACCAGGGATGTTCTCTGTTTAGTGAGTCCTCCAGATCAGAGGCAGTAGAGATGACCAGGGATGTTCTCTGTTTAGTGAGTCCTCCAGATCAGAGGCAGTAGAGATGACCAGGGATGTTCTCTGTTTAGTGAGTCCTCCAGATCAGAGGCAGTAGGGAGGACCAGGGATGTTCTCTGTTTAGTGAGTCCTCCAGATCAGAGGCAGTAGGGATGACCAGGGATGTTCTCTGTTTAGTGAGTCCTCCAGATCAGAGGCAGTAGGGATGACCAGGGATGTTCTCTGTTTAGTGAGTCCTCCAGATCAGAGGCAGTAGAGATGACCAGGGATGTTCTCTGTTTAGTGAGTCCTCCAGATCAGAGGCAGTAGAGATGACCAGGGATGTTCTCTGTTTAGTGAGTCCTCCAGATCAGAGGCAGTAGGGATGACCAGGGATGTTCTCTGTTTAGTGAGTCTGCTAGATCAGAGGCAGTAGGGATGACCAGGGATGTTCTCTGTTTAGTGAGTCCGCTAGATCAGAGGCAATAGGGATGACCAGGGATGTTCTCTGTTTAGTGAGTCCGCTAGATCAGAGGCAGTAGGGATGACCAGGGATGTTCTCTTGATAAGTGTGTGAATTGGACCATTTTCCTGTCCGGCTTAGCATTGGAAATGAAACAAGTACTTTTGGCTGCCAGGGAAATTGTACGGAGTAAAAAATTAATTATTTTCTTTAGAAATGTGGTGAAGTAAAATTAAAAGTTGTAAAGAAACAGAAAAAGTAAAAGTACAGATACAAAAAAAAACATATATATAAACGGAATGTAGTGGAGTAGTTTAAATACATGTTTGTTAAGTAATTTACACCACTGGACTTGAAAGGAACACCTCAATTACCTCGACTAACCGGTGCCCCCACACATTGACTCTATACCAGTACCCCCTGTATATAGCCTCCACATTGACTCTGTACCGGTACCCCCTGTATATAGCCTCCACATTGACTCTGTACCGGTACCCCCTGTATATAGCCTCCACATTGACTCTGTACCGGTACCCCCTGTATATAGCCTCCACATTGACTCTGTACCGTAATACCCTGTATATAGCCTCCACATTGACTCTGTACCGTAATACCCTGTATATAGCCTCCACATTGACTCTGTACCGGTACCCCCTGTATATAGCCTCCACATTGACTCTGTACCGTAATACCCTGTATATAGCCTCCACATTGACTCTGTACCTGTACCCCCTGTATATAGCCTCCACATTGACTCTGTACCGGTACCCCCTGTATATAGCCTCCACATTGACTCTGTACCGGTACCCCCTGTATATAGCCTCCACATTGACTCTGTACCGGTACCCCCTGTATATAGCCTCCACATTGACTCTGTACCGGTACACCCTGTATATAGCCTCCACATTTACTCTGTACCGGTACCCCCTGTATATAACCTCCACATTGACTCTGTACCGGTACCCCCTGTATATAGCCTCCACATTGACTCTGTACCGGTACCCCCTGTATATAGCCTCCACATTGACTCTGTACCGGTACCCCCTGTATATAGCCTCCACATTGACTCTGTACCGGTACCCCCTGTATATAGCCTCCACATTGACTCTGTACTGGTACCCCCTGTATATAGCCTCCACATTGACTCTGTACCGGTACACCCTGTATATAGCCCCCACACATTGACTCTGTACCGGTACCCCCTGTATATAACCTCATTACTAACGGGTGCCCCCACACATTGACTCTGTACCGGTACCCCATGTATATAGCCTCATTACTAACCGGTGCCCCCACACATTGACTCTGTACCGGTACCCCATGTATATAGCCTCCACATTGACTCTGTACCAGTACCCCATGTATATAGCCTCATTACTAACCGGTGCCCCAACACATTGACTCTGTACCGGTACCCCCTGTATATAGCCTCATTACTAACCGGTGCCCCCACACATTGACTCTGTACCGGTACCCCCTGTATATAGCCTCCACATTGACTCTGTACCGGTACCCCATGTATATAGCCTCCACATTGACTCTGTACCGGTACCCCCTGTATATAGCCTCCACATTGACTCTGTACCGGTACCCCCTGTATATAGCCTCCACATTGACTCTGTACCGGTACCCCCTGTATATAGCCTCCACATTGACTCTGTACCGTAACACCCTGTATATAGTCTCCACATTGACTCTGTACCGGTACCTCCTGTATATAGCCTCCACATTGACTCTGTACCGGTACCCCCTGTATATAGCCTCGCAATTTATATTTTACTGTATTTTTATTTTACTACTGCTCTTTATTTATTTGTAACTTTTATTTCTTATTTTTTACTGAACACATATTTTTCTTAAAACGAAATTGTTGGTCAAGGGCTTGTAAGTCAGCATTTCACTGTAAGGTCTACACCTGTTGTACTCAGCATTTCACTGTGAGGTTTACACCTGTTGTACTCAGCATTTCACTGTGAGGTTTACACCTGTTGTATTCAGCATTTCACTGTGAGGTCTACTACACCTGTTGTATTCAGCATTTCACTGTAAGGTCTACTACACCTGTTGTATTCAGCATTTCACTGTGAGGTCTACTACACCTGTTGTATTCAGCATTTCACTGTAAGGTCTACTACACCTGTTGTATTCAGCATTTCACTGTAAGGTCTACTACACCTGTTGTATTCAGCATTTCACTGTAAGGTCTACTACACCTGTTGTATTCAGCATTTCACTGTAATGTCTACTACACCTGTGGTATTCAGCATTTCACTGTGAGGTCTACTACACCTGTTGTATTCAGCATTTCACTGTGAGGTCTACTACACCTGTTGTATTCAGCATTTCACTGTAAGGTCTACACATGTAGTATTCAGCATTTCACTGTAAGGTCTACTCCACCTGTTGTATTCAGCATTTCACTGTGAGGTCTACTACACCTGTTGTATTCAGCATTTCACTGTGAGGTCTACACATGTAGTATTCAGCATTTCACTGTAAGGTCTACTCCACCTGTTGTATTCAGCATTTCACTGTGAGGTCTACTACACCTGTTGTATTCAGCATTTCACTGTGAGGTCTACACATGTAGTATTCAGCATTTCACTGTGAGGTCTACACATGTAGTATTCAGCATTTCACTGTGAGTTCTACACATGTAGTAGTATGCATTTCACTGTAAGGTCTACACATGTAGTAGTCAGCATTTCAATGTAAGGTCTACACATGTAGTATTCAGCATTTCACTGTGAGGTCTACACATGTAGTAGTCAGCATTTCACTGTGAGGTCTACTACACCTGTTGTATTCAGCATTTCACTGTGAGGTCTACTACACATGTTGTATTCAGCATTTCACTGTAAGGTCTACACATGTTGTAGTCAGCATTTCACTGTGAGGTCTACACATGTTGTATTCAGCATTTCACTGTAAGGTCTACACCTGTTGTATTCAACATTTCACTGTGAGGTCTACTACACCTGTTGTATTCAGCATTTCACTGTAAGGTCTACTACACCTGTTGTATTCAGCATTTCACTGTGAGGTCTATCTATACCTGTTGTATTCAGCATTTCACTGTAAGGTCTACTACACCTGTTGTATTCAGCATTTCACTGTAAGGTCTACTACACCTGTTGTATTCAGCATTTCACTGTGAGGTCTACACATGTAGTAGTCAGCATTTCACTGTAAGGTCTACACATGTAGTAGTCAGCATTTCAGTCTAAGGTCTACACATGTAGTATTCAGCATTTCACTGTGAGGTCTACACCTGTTGTATTCAGCATTTCACTGTGAGGTCTACACATGTAGTAGTCAGCATTTCACTGTGAGGTCTACTACACCTGTTGTATTCAGCATTTCACTGTGAGGTCTACTACACCTGTTGTATTCAGCATTTCACTGTGAGGTCTACTACACCTGTTGTATTCAGCATTTCACTGTGAGGTCTACACCTGTTGTATTCAGCATTTCACTGTAAGGTCTACATATGTAGTATTCAGCATTTCACTGTAAGGTCTACACATCTAGTATTCAACATTTCACTGTAAGGTCTACACATGTAGTAGTCAGTATTTCACTGTGAGGTCTACACCTGTTGTATTCAGCATTTCACTGTAAGGTCTACACATGTAGTATTCAGCATTTCACTGTAAGGTCTACACATGTAGTAGTCAGTATTTCACTGTGAGGTCTACACATGTAGTATTCAGCATTTCACTGTGAGGTCTACACATGTTGTATTCAGCATTTCACTGTAAGGTCTACACATCTAGTATTCAACATTTCACTGTAAGGTCTACACATGTAGTAGTCAGTATTTCACTGTGAGGTCTACACCTGTTGTATTCAGCATTTCACTGTAAGGTCTACACATGTAGTATTCAGCATTTCACTGTAAGGTCTACACATGTAGTAGTCAGTATTTCACTGTGAGGTCTACACATGTTGTATTCAGCGCATGTGACAAATACAATTTGATTTGTTACACATGAAAACATGTTGTGAACCTGGTGTGACATTATTGAAGCTGTGCTGACACCTAGTGGCCATCAAGAGGATCTACACCACACACACTATAACCTTAACACAGATGGGATGTTTTACATACGTTTCTCTGTTTAATTAGACACTAATATATATGTCCAATAAACAGACGTTCAAAAAGTCGGAATGTAAAAACGACTGGAAAGTTCTTCAAAAGCAGCTGTAGTGAATCAAGCATCTTGGGGTTACCTGAAATAGGTCAAAGTATATATTTGAAATGTTCTAATTTATTTAATCTTTATTTAACTAGGCAACAACACAGACACAGTTTACCTGCTTTATCTGGGAAACAGGATTAACACCGACAGAACTTGGCAAAATACAATGCATGTTTCTGTAGTACGAGTAGGTACATACAGTATCATCGGTAACAATGGTGTACAAGCCACCTAGCTAATAAAATACTGGGGCTTGCGGTCATTAGTTACATTTCAACCACAGCGATTCCCCAATTGAGGCGCAACAGAGTTCACCGGGGAATGCAGGAACACCGGAAATAATAACTAAACCAACGAACGAGAAATGGTGGAGGCTACCAGAACGAAGAGAGACATTTTTTCAGAGTTAAAAACGTAATTACAGAGCTCACTCCCAACCCGGTATGTCATTCTACTGTTATACGACTCTGTATGCGTTGTTTGTTGGCAACCTTGATATTTACGGAGTTTTTGGAACGGATTCCTGTTGGAACGTTCCACAAATTATACCCACCCCCTACCCCTGATATAGACCTACCCCAGATATAGGCCTACCCCTGATATAGACCTACCCCAGATATAGACCTACCCCTGATATATCCCTACCCCTGATATAGACCTACCCCTGATATAGGCCTACCCCTGATATAGGCCTACCCCTGATATAGGTCTACCCCTGATATAGGTCTACCCCTGAGTCATATTGGCATGCAGTATGTTTAGCACATAGAGGCAGACCGTCTCTCTGCTTGGTCTCTAGGCTAGTTGTCCACGGTAAATATTTAATGAAGGTGAAAGCCAAATCATTTCACAACTGCTTTTTTTGAATAGGCAGTGAGAATTAATGTTCATCATTGTTGCTTATCAGGAATATGATGTGCCGAGGACCATGGCAATAGAGGTGCGGTTATGCGGCCTTGTGGGTAATGGGTATCGGGGTTGAAAGGCCACATATAGATTGTTGAATGTCTATTTTTGAACTTCTAGAAATGTCAATATCTATGTAACAATGTTTTTATAAGCATTTCTATACATACACTTGTTTTCTGCCATTAACCTTTATACACCCCTAGGAAACCCTTGTAAGAGGTCAACTCTGGTCATAGAGTCCCCCAAAAATATGTTTTTGTTGTATTTTGTAGCTCAGTATTAGGTCTTGGCACAAATAATCCTATGCATGAATCAGACATAACTCTGCAGTCCCCCTGGTGGCCACAGGGGGCTCAGTAGCGCCACCAACAGTTGGCTTTTCCCCAAACTTTGATGATTTAAAAAAAATCAAGAATAGATGAACATATCTGTACGTTATTTGACATGAAGGTTTAGTAAGGGGTCCTTATTAAATCAAAAGAATCACACATGTCAAACTTAAATAGTTACGACGAAAAACACATTTCAAAAAGTGCACTACTTCAGACATTGAATTGGCATGTGCTGATGCAGTACAGCGTTATGTATGTCCTAATGAATGTACATATCATTCTACACAAAAACTGGAACTGGCCTTGCTGCTTTTTCAGTTTCAACTGTTCTGCCTGCGGTTATGGAACCCCTACCTGTCCCAGACCTGCTGTTTTCAACTCTGAATGATCGGCTATGAAAAGCCAACTGACATTTATTCCTGATTATTATTTGACCATGCTTGTCATTTATGAACATTTTGAACATCTTGGCTCTCTCTAATTCTCTCCTTCTCTCTTTCTTTCTCTCTCTCGGAGGACCTGAGCCCTAGGACCATACGTCAGGACTACCGGGCATGATGACTCCTTGCTGTCCCCAGTCCACCTGGCCTTGCTGCTATTCCAGTTTCAACTGTTCTGCCTGCGGTTATGGAACCCCTACCTGTCCCAGACCTGCTGTTTTCAACTCTTAATGATCGGCTATGAAAAGCCAACTGACATTTATTCTTGATTATTATTTGACCATGCTTGTCACTTATGAACATTTTGAACATCTTGGCCATGTTCTGTTATAATCTCCACCCGGCACAGCCAGAAGAGGACTGGCCACCCCTCATAGCCTGGTTCCTCTCTAGGTTTCTTCCTAGGTTTTGGCCTTTCTAGGGAGTTTTTCCTAGCCACCGTGCTTCTACACCTGCATTGCTTGCTGTTTGGGGTTTTAGGCTGGGTTTCTGTACAGCACTTCGAGATATTAGCTGATGTACGAACGGCTATATAATATAAACTTGATTTGATCAATTAGAATGATATTAGTGAAGATATTGATTAAAAAAAACGGTTAGGGTTAGTAAAATAAAACTACAAAATGGCGACATATTTGTAGTTCAAAACTTTTCCAGTTTCTGTAACTGATCCAGTTTCTGTAACTGTTACATCAATTATTTAATAGAATCCAACAATTTTTACGACATTCAAATGAAAGTAACATTGCGCAAGAATAATTCATGAATAGTTTAAAATGTAATGAGAAAATTCAGAAACATAGTTTATTACGTCGCGGGCCTTGCGACGCACATAACCAAAACAAACCGACAGAACGACCAAACCGACGACGTGGCCAAACGCTGCGACAACACAGATATATATACGTGCATGTTCACAATTCTCCCACTATGTCAGACCTGCCTGCATAACTTTCATTTTTCATCTCATTTTAATAATAATACGGTGTTGCTAATAGTATCGTTAAGAGTATGTCACTTGCAACTGGCCTGTTCAGGATGGGACAACCGCCATTTCAATAGGAACATTTCCACGTTTGTAGCTTAACATACAAGGGCTATTCATTATTCTTCCCAAAAGATGTCATGGGTCATAATTTGGGTCAGCATAATAAAATACAATAATCACTTCAATCATTCTGCGTCCATACTTTTGATGATTCATTGCGAGTGCCTGTAGATTCTAGGCAACATTTTTCAACTAACCGGTTTCATCTGCAGCTGATGGGAGTCTGTTCTTGTACAAGTAAAGTAGCTCTCTGGAAAACTACTTGAGAGTCTAGAAGTAACTGGTCAAAGTACTCAGTACTAGTTAAGCATTTGTACATCTCATTCATACATAAGGAATCGTTGACTTAAAATAGGCTGACCAGAGGTCCCCATTTTTAGTGGCCTGTCCCCGGAAATGTCTCCGTTTTGAACTGTGCGTTAAAAACAGACTGCAAAGTGAAATAATATTTTACGTGTCAAGAAAGACCGGGCATCAGTCTCCCGGTTGACGTGTCAATCTTGTTGTGCTTGTTTTGTCCAGCAGAGGGGGCCGCTCGCTGTATCAGCTTCATTCACTCTTCTTCTAACTACCTGCCCGCGATAGTTTTAGAGGAAACTGCTGTGGAAAACTCGGCCAGAAGCGTCAAGTGAATCCATAACATCACCACAAACGTCTTTTCAAGCCAGGTAACTTACACTCGTTTGAGATACTAGCTAATGATGTTCTGTCACAACTTATTTTATAGTTAAATGGTCTGCGTTATATGGTTTTAAATAGGTTATGCTAGCTAACATTAGCTATGTCGACTAAGTTATCTAGCTCGGTTAGCCAGCTGCTGTCATGGTAACGAGGTTAAAAAACGGTCACATGTAAACATGCAGTGGACGGGCTATTTTGAAAATATGATTATATTAAATTAATGCACAATTATGAGGATATTTATTTGTAGATTACAATTTTAATGGTTTGGCATTATAAGTAGTGTGAAAATATATTTAGAAATGTTCATGGATAACATTAGCATAATGTTTTCTGTTAGAGAGTGGAGAGGAGGAAGACTGGATAGGAAGCAGAGTGAGGTAGAGGAGGAAAGGTAAAGATATGATTACAGAGCCTGACAATTTATTATTACAAACAATGTCTTCGAGATAAAATACAAAATGAGGCAAGCAATGGGAATCTGTTAACCAAAGTATTTGATCTAATAGTGTACTATTTATTATTAAAGATTGGAGAAGGATAAATGAAGGGAGTAAAAAGAGTGAAGCGAGAAGAGTGAGGTGGAGAGAAGGAAAGGAAGAAAGATCAGGAAGACGATTGGAGGAGAACAAGTTGAGAGTAAGAAGAGTGACACAAGGAGAGTGAAGAAGAGCAGACAGAGGAGGTACAATGGCTCTTTTCCAGAAACAGAAATGCCATTTTAATGACAACATGATGAGAGAATTTCCATTTATACGCTCAGGTCAAGACGATAGAATGGTTCACTGCACCCTTTGTAATTCCTCTTTTTCAATTGGCAGCCGGAGAAGAACGACAGTGGTAGAACATCAACAGACAAAAAAAGCATAAAGCCTCTCTGATTGGCTGTGTTGGTATGTCCTCTGTCACCACATTCTTCAAGAAGGTAAAGCCTTCCCAAGGAGAATATGGTTTAGCTGTGCAGGAGGGTGTCTTTGCATTCCACACTATGTGACACAATCATAGTTACAGATCTATGGACTGCACAGCACAACTGACACGGAAGCTTTATGAGACAAAGTTTACATGTGCTAGGACAAAATGTGACGCCACAGTGAGTAACGTGTTAGCACCATGTGCTAGGACAAAATGTGACGCCACAGTGAGTAATATTTTAGCACCATGTGCTAGGACAAAATGTGACGTCATACTGAGTAACGTGTTAGCACCATGTGCTAGGACATATTGTGACACCACAGTGAGTAACGTGTTAGCACCATGTGCTAGGACAAAATGTGACGCCACAGTGAGTAATATTTTAGCACCATGTGCTAGGACAAAATGTGACGCCACAGTGAGTAATATTTTAGCACCATGTGCTAGGACAAAATGTGACGCCACAGTGAGTAACGTGTTAGCACCATGTGCTAGGACAAAATTTGACCCCATAGTGAGTAACATGTTAGCACCATGGGCAACTACTTTGGTAACACAGGACCTAGACCAGGTTGAATTTGTGTCCCATTGATGCGTCCAATCATGGACATGTAAAGCTGCTGCCAATAGTAGTCAGATATTGTAAGATATATGATGGCAGCACATCTGTGGAAACAAAACTGCTTGATTTAGTTGAATTGAAAGCAGAAACAGCAGAGGAGATTGCAGCTGAGGTCCTGGTGGTCATCCAAAAATGTAACCTGCAAAACAAAGTCGTGGCTTTCTCTGCCGACAACACAAATACCAACTTTGGAGGACTGAATAGGCTGGGGAAGGTCAATGTCCATACCAACGTTAAAAATGCTCTGCAGCGGGAGGTGATTGGCTTAGGTTGTCCTGCCCACATCATTCATAACACGGCCAGAACAGCTTTGGATATGATTCCCCTTGATGTTGAGTACCTGCTCACAAAGATATTTTCATATTTTCACCGTCAGAGTAGAAAGACTGAAGAGCTTTTGTGAGTTTGTTGGACTTCTGAGAGAGTTAGTTTGTTGGACTTCTGAGAGATCTAGTTTGTTGAACTTCTGAGAGAGCTAGTTTGTTGGACTTCTGAGAGAGCTAGTTTGTTGAACTTCTGAGAGAGCTAGTTTGTTGAACTTCTGAGAGAGCTAGTTTGTTGGACTTCTGAGAGAGCTAGTTTGTTGGACTTCTGAGAGAGCTAGTTTGTTGGACTTCTGAGAGAGCTAGTTTGTTGGACTTCTGAGAGAGCTAGAGGGAAATGGAGCCATGTCTAAAGAGAGCTTTCTCAAAACATCCCAATCATTCTTCACTACGGCTGTGAACTACCTGCAGGCATTGGGAAAGCACACAGATAATTTGTTGGACTTCTGAGAGAGCTAGAGGGAAATGGTGACCTGTCTCCATAGCTCTATGTAACAGACTGATGACCTGTCTCCATAGCTCTATATAACAGACTGATGACCTGTCTCCATAGCTCTATATAACAGACTGATGACCTGTCTCCATAGCTCTATATAACAGACTGATGACCTGTCTCCACAGCTCTATATAACAGACTGATGACCTGTCTCCATAGCTCTATATAACAGACTGATGACCTGTCTCCATAGCTCTATATAACAGACTGATGACCTGTCTCTATAGCTCTATATAACAGACTGATGACCTGTCTCCTGATGACCTGTCTCCATAGCTCTATATAACAGACTGATGACCTGTCTCCATAGTTCTATATAACAGACTGATGACCTGTCTCCATAGCTCAATGTAATAGACTGATGACCTGTCTCCATAGCTCTATGTAACAGACTGATGACCTGTCTCCATAGCTCTATATAACAGACTGATGACCTGTCTCCATAGCTCTATATAACAGACTGATGACCTGTCTCCATAGCTCTATATAACAGACTGATGACCTGTCTCCATAGCTCTATATAACAGACTGATGACCTGTCTCCATAGCTCTATATAACAGACTGATGACCTGTCTCCACAGCTCTATATAACAGACTGATGACCTGTCTCCACAGCTCTATATAACAGACTGATGACCTGTCTCCATAGCTCTATATAACAGACTGATGACCTGTCTCCATAGCTCTATATAACAGACTGATGACCTGTCTCCTGATGACCTGTCTCCATAGCTCTATATAACAGACTGATGACCTGTCTCCATAGTTCTATATAACAGACTGATGACCTGTCTCCATAGCTCTATATAACAGACTGATGACCTGTCTCCATAGCTCTATATAACAGACTGATGACCTGTCTCCATAGCTCTATATAACAGACTGGTGACCTGTCTCCATAGCTCTATATAACAGACTGATGACCTGTCTCTATAGCTCTATATAACAGACTGATGACCTGTCTCCTGATGACCTGTCTCCATAGCTCTATATAACAGACTGATGACCTGTCTCCATAGCTCTATATAACAGACTGACGACCTGTCTCCATAGCTCTATATAACAGACTGATGACCTGTCTCCATAGCTCTATATAACAGACTGATGACCTGTCTCCATAGCTCTATATAACAGACTGATGACCTGTCTCCATAGCTCTATATAACAGACTGATGACCTTTCTCCATAGCTCTATATAACAGGCTGATGACCTGTCTCTATAGCTCTATATAACAGACTGATGACCTGTCTCTATAGCTCTATATAACAGACTGATGACCTGTCTCCATAGCTCTATATAACAGGCTGATGACCTGTTTCCATAGCTCTATATAACAGGCTGATGACCTGTCTCCATAGCTCTATATAACAGGCTGATAACCTGTCTCCATAGCTCTATATAACAGACTGATGACCTGTCTCCATAGCTCTATATAACAGACTGATGACCTGTCTCTATAGCTCTATATAACAGACTGATGACCTTTCTCCATAGCTCTATATAACAGGCTGATGACCTGTCTCCATAGCTCTATATAACAGGCTGATGACCTGTCTCCATAGCTCTATATAACAGACTGGTGACCTGTCTCCATAGCTCTATATAACAGACTGATGACCTGTCTCCATAGCTCTATATAACAGACTGATGACCTGTCTCCATAGCTCTATATAACAGACAGATGACCTGTCTCCATAGCTCTATATAACAGACTGGTGACCTGTCTCCATAGCTCTATATAACAGACTGATGACCTGTCTCCATAGCTCTATATAACAGACTGGTGACCTGTCTCCATAGCTCTATATAACAGACTGATGACCTGTCTCCATAGCTCTATATAACAGACTGATGACCTGTCTCCATAGCTCTATATAACAGACTGATGACCTGTCTCCATAGCTCTATATAACAGACTGATGACCTGTCTCCATAGCTGATAGAAACAGAAGGAATATCCTCCCCAATGACACTACTAATAACTGTCCTGATGAGGAAGAGACGTCTCCATTGTCCCTGAACAGCTTGAAGTGTTCAGTCAGAATGACAGAGACACTTTGTTCCCACGAGTCACATGTTCAATAATGATGACATCATAACAAGACCTGTTACCTGGAGGACAATGTCTCTACCACAGGTTACCAAGGAAACAGTAACACTACCTAGTAACATTCAATAATGTTAAAATATTACACTGGAGTCACGTTCTCACACAATGATGTCCCAGTTTATTAAAATCAAGAAATCAACAATACATGGAAAATACCATTCAACTGTAAATACATGATCAATAAATAACATACAGCGGGTCTGGAATTATTGACACCCTTGATAAAGGTAATAATGACTGTATAAAATACATCAATATATAATATACAGTGGGGTCTGGAATTATTGACACCCTTGATAATGATAATAATGACTGTATAAAATACATCAATATATAATATACAGTGGGGTCTGGAATTATTGACACCCTTGATAAAGGTAATAATGACTATAAAATACATCAATATATAATATACAGTGGGGTCTGGAATTATTGACACCCTTGATAAAGGTAATAATGACTGTATAAAATACATCAATATATAATATACAGTGGAGTCTGGAATTATTGACACCCTTGATAAAGGTAATAATGACTGTATAAAATACATCAATATATAATATACAGTGGGGTCTGGAATTATTGACACCCTTGATAAAGGTACTGACTGTATAATATACATCAATATATAATATACAGTGGGTCTGGAATTATTGACACCCTTGATAAAGGTAATAATGACTGTATAAATAAATAATTTAAATACTGAGCTCTATCATCTGCTCAACAAAATGTGTCATTTATATTATTTTATATTAATACGATTGATCTGATTATAATATTTAGTTTAACGAGTAATATTTATTTTCTAAATGATTGACCCCCCTAAGAGTCTAATAAACTAGTCAGAAGGTCAGTATCTGGTTCTATATTCATAACAATGACATCATCACTCCTGTAGATTTTGGGCCGTCAATCATTTTGACCCCTAACTTTTTACAACAAAAATACATTACAAAAAAAATCTCTGAGCAATTGTATTAGTTTAAAATATTATAATTTACAATTTATTTATTTAATATAGTCATTATTGCTAATCTTTAGCATGGATGTCAATAACTTCTGACCCCTCTGTATATAATCAAGGTGAATACTAAAAAAAGTAGAGCAAAAATAAACACTTAAAGTCAAATAAAAAACTGGCACATTGACATGAAGCTACAATAGAAGCTGACAGGTTGAAGTTACAATAGAAGCTGACAGGTTGAAGCTACAATAGAAGCTGACAGGTTGAAGCTACAATAGAAGCTGACAGGTTGAAGTTACAATAGAAGCTGACAGGTTGAAGCTACAATAGAAGCTGACAGGTTGAAGTTACAATAGAAGCTGACAGGTTGAAGTTACAATAGAAGCTGACAGGTTGAAGTTACAATAGAAGCTGACAGGTTGAAGCTACAATAGAAGCTGACAGGTTGAAGCTACAATAGAAGCTGACAGGTTGAAGCTACAATAGAAGCTGACAGGTTGAAGCTACAATAGAAGCTGACAGGTTGAAGTTACAATAGAAGCTGACAGGTTGAAGCTACAATAGAAGCTGACAGGTTGAAGCTACAATAGAAGCTGACAGGTTGAAGCTACAATAGAAGCTGACAGGTTGAAGCTACAATAGAAGCTGACAGGTTGAAGCTACAATGGAAGCAATGGAAAACAAAAATAAACATTTCAACAAATGGTTTTATCAGTCTTGTTCACAGGAGGCTGCTGAGGGGAGGAGCCTCACAATAACGGCTGGAACGGAGCCAATGGAACGGCATCAAACATGGAAACCATGGAAACCACATGTTTGATGTATTTGATACCATTCCACTGATTCCTCTTCAGCCAATACCACGAGCCCCTCCTCCCTAATTAAGGTGCCACCAACCTCCTGTGGTCTTGTTGATAATACATGTGATTATCAGGTACTGGACATAAGAGAGTCTGTAACAGATTCTAACAGGAGACCTTAGTCCTGTGGTCTGGTTGATATACCTGGTTATCAGGTACTGGACATAAGAGAGTCTGTAACAGATTCTAACAGGAGACCTTAGTCCTGTGGTCTGGTTGATATACCTGATTATCAGGTACTGGACATAAGAGGGTCTGTAACAGATTCTAACAGGAGACATTAGTCCATCATTCCATTCAACTCTATCAATTCCTGATAGTATAATGCCCTGAGGGGGATTAGAAAGACATTGTTTATGGGGAAAACATATATAGAATAACCAGGAAATGGATATAAACCCATAATACAAACATGGTTAGTTTTTTACTTTTTGAAGTTTTACTAACTACTGAAAGTGGATTATAGAGTAATGACTAACACGTTTATCAGATTACTTTGTCTTACCAAGATTCATATCACTCACAAGTTATATTCTCAGAAACACAGCTATATCTCTATAGTAACTCTCCCTCCCCTCTCCAGCTCATCCTTCCAAGTCGACTTCTTCTTGACTCTATTAAAGACAGAAAGGTAATTTAGAATGAAGAAACAACATTCAGAATAAACTGACCAGACAGACAGAGACACAGAGAGAGAGACAGACAGACAGACAGAGCGACAGAGACAGACAGACAGCGAGAGAGACAGACAGAGACAGACAGACAGACAGCGAGAGCGACAGAGACAGACAGACAGACAGCGAGAGCGACAGACAGACAGCGCGAGCGACAGAGACAGACAGACAGCGAGAGCGACAGAGACAGACAGACAGCGACAGAGACAGACAGCGAGAGCGACAGACAGACAGACAGCGAGAGCGACAGACAGACAGACAGCGAGAGCGACAGACAGACAGACAGCGAGAGCGACAGAGACAGACAGACAGCGAGAGCGACAGAGACAGACAGACAGCGAGAGCGACAGACAGACAGACAGCGAGAGCGACAGACAGACAGACACAGAGAGAGAGCGAGAGAGGTAGAGAGAGAGAGAGAGAGACAGACAGAGAGAGAGGCAGAGAGAGAGCGAGAGAGAGAGACAGACAGAGAGGTAGAGAGAGACAGACAGACAGAGAGAGAGAGAGAGAGACAGACAGAGGGAGAGAGAGAGACAGAGACAGACTATATTATATTACATATATTCTAGGAAACATTAGATAAAGACGGATTACTTTGGGAAGGAGGAGTCTGTGTTCTCAGGAATCAATCATCTCAGAAACCTTTTCTTCTTTATCTGTTAGAACGTTAATATATTATTAACATGAAGACAGACTACATCCTCTCTATTCTGACCTCCTCTGTAGACAGTAGATAAAACATGATGCATTATGGGTACTAGAACATGAAGACAGACTACATCCTCTCTATTCTGACCTCCTCTATAGACAGTAGATAAAACATGATGTATTATGGGTACTAGAACATGAAGACAGACTAAATCCTCTCTATTCTGACCTCCTCTCTAGACAGTAGGTAAAACATGATGTATTATGGGTAATAGAACATGAAGACAGACTACATCCTCTCTATTCTGACCTCCTCTGTAGACAGTAGATAAAACATGATGCATTATGGGTACTAGAACATGAAGACAGACTACATCCTCTCTATTCTGACCTCCTCTGTAGACAGTAGGTAAAACATGATGTATTATGGGTACTAGAACATGAAGACAGACTACATCCTCTCTATTCTGACCTCCTCTGTAGACAGTAGATAAAACATGATGTATTATGGGTACTAGAACATGAAGACAGACTACATCCTCTCTATTCTGACCTCCTCTGTAGACAGTAGATAAAACATGATGTATTATGGGTACTAGAACATGAAGACAGACTACATCCTCTCTATTCTGACCTCCTCTGTAGACAGTAGATAAAACATGATGCATTATGGGTACTAGAACATGAAGACAGACTACATGAAGTTAGAGAAGGATAGATACATCCTCGATTTCCTTTCACAATGTTGAAAATATCCTTACCTAAGGGTTTGTTTTCGTCTTCTTCTGGTCCTAAAAAAACAGTCAATTAGAAAACATGTTGACAGCCTGGTTCCTTTCTACCCAGTACAGCCAATAGAGGACTGGTCACCCCTCAGAGCCTGGTTCCTCTGGTCTACCCAGTACAGTCAGTAGAGGACTGGTCACCCCTCAGAGCCTGGTTCCTCTGGTCTACCCAGTACAGCCAGTAGAGGACTGGTCACCCCTCAGAGCCTGGTTCCTCTGGTGTACCCAGTACAGCCAGTAGAGGACTGGTCACCCCTCAGAGCCTGGTTCCTCTGGTGTACCCAGTACAGCCAGTAGAGGACTGGTCACCCCTCAGAGCCTGGGTCCTCTGGTCTACCCAGTACAGTCAGTAGAGGACTGGTCACCCCTCAGAGCCTGGTTCCTCTCTACCCAGTACAGCCAGTAGAGGACTGGTCACCCCTCAGAGCCTGGTTCCTCTCTACCCAGTACAGCCAGTAGAGGACTGGTCACCCCTCAGAGCCTGGTTCCTCTCTACCCAGTACAGTCAGTAGAGGACTGGTCACCCCTCAGAGCCTGGTTCCTCTCTACCCAGTACAGCCAGTAGAGGACTGGTCACCCCTCAGAGCCTGGTTCCTCTCTACCCAGTACAGCCAGTAGAGGACTGGTCACCCCTCAGAGCCTGGTTCCTCTGGTCTACCCAGTACAGTCAGTAGAGGACTGGTCACCCCTCAGAGCCTGGTTCCTCTGGTCTACCCAATACAGCCAGTAGAGGACTGGTCACCCCTCAGAGCCTGGTTCCTCTGGTCTACCCAGTACAGCCAGTAGAGGACTGGTCACCCCTCAGAGCCTGGTTCCTCTGGTCTACCCAGTACAGCCAGTAGAGGACTGGTCACCCCTCAGAGCCTGGTTCCTCTCTACCCAGTACAGCCAGTAGAGGACTGGTCACCCCTCAGAGCCTGGTTCCTGTGGTCTACCCATGAGAGGACTGGTCAGTAATAACAGCCAGTAGACCTTAGTATTATAGTAATAAACCATGAGGTCTGTGATTAACAGTTGACCCATCAGTATTATAGTAATAAACCATGAGGTCTGTGATTAACAGTTGACCCATCAGTATTATAGTAATAAACCATGAGGTCTGTGATTAACAGTCGACCCATCAGTATTATAGTAATAAACCATGAGGTCTGTGATTGACCCATCAGTATTATAGTAATAAACCATGAGGTCTGTGATTAACAGTTGACCCATCAGTATTATAGTAATAAACCACGAGGTCTGTGATTAACAGTTGACCCATCAGTATTATAGTAATAAACCATGAGGTCTGTGATTAACAGTTGACCCATCAGTATTATAGTAATAAACCATGAGGTCTGTGATTAACAGTTGACCCATCAGTATTATAGTAATAAACCACGAGGTCTGTGATTAACAGTTGACCCATCAGTATTATAGTAATAAACCATGAGGTCTGTGATTAACAGTTGACCCATCAGTATTATAGTAATAAACCATGAGGTCTGTGATTAACAGTTGACCCATCAGTATTATAGTAATAAACCATGAGGTCTGTGATTAACAGTTGACCCATCAGTATTATAGTAATAAACCACGAGGTCTGTGATTAACAGTCGACCCATCAGTATTATAGTAATAAACCACGAGGTCTGTGATTAACAGTTGACCCATCAGTATTATAGTAATAAACCATGAGGTCTGTGATTAACAGTCAACCCATCAGTATTATAGTAATAAACCATGAGGTCTGTGATTAACAGTTGACCCATCAGTATTATAGTAATAAACCACGAGGTCTGTGATTAACAGTTGACCCATCAGTATTATAGTAATAAACCACGAGGTCTGTGATTAACAGTTGACCCATCAGTATTATAGTAATAAACCATGAGGTCTGTGATTAACAGTTGACCCATCAGTATTATAGTAATAAACCATGAGGTCTGTGATTAACAGTTGACCCATCAGTATTATAGTAATAAACCATGAGGTCTGTGATTAACAGTTGACCCATCAGTATTATAGTAATAAACCATGAGGTCTGTGATTAACAGTTGACCCATCAGTATTATAGTAATAAACCTACATTACAATAATAATCATTACAAAGCCTGGATGTATGCTCCCGAAGGGTCATGTAATTAGCATAATGTGACTAAGGGTCAGACTTCCTTTTGTGGGTCGGTTCTAAAAACAAACTCTCTTGAATCCAATTTGCTCTACAACAAGCATCTAATAGACAGTATACAAGCGAAGTAATAAACAGACAGACAGACAGACAGACAGACAGACAGACAGACAGACAGACAGACAGACAGACAGACAGACAGACAGACAGACAGACAGACAGGAAAAAACTGGAACAAAGACAGACAGACAGAAAAAAGACAGACAGACAGACAGAAAAAAGACAGACAGACAGACAGAAAAAAGACAGACAGACAGACAGGAACATAGACAGACAGACAGGAACATAGACAGACAGGAACATAGACAGACAGACAGACAGACAGGAAAAAACTGGAACAAAGACAGACAGACAGAAAAAAGACAGACAGACAGACAGAAAAAAGACAGACAGACAGACAGGAACATAGACAGACAGACAGGAACAAAGACAGACAGACAGCTAGACAGACAGAAAGACAGGAACAAAGACAGACAGACAGCTAGACAGACAGACAGGAACAAAGACAGAGAGACAGACAGCAACAATCTGAATTTGCTGTTAATAAAAAACAGAGATTTCTAAAACCATCATGTTATTATCTAACCCTGCTGGACCAGTCAGAGATCAAGGACCAGTCAGACATCAAGGACCAGTCAGAGATCAATGACCAGTCAGACATCAAGGACCAGTCAGAGATCAAGGACCAGTCAGAGATCAAGGACCAGTCAGACATCAAGGACCAGTCAGAGATCAAGGACCAGTCAGAGATCAAGGACCAGTCAGAGATCAAGGACCAGTCAGAGATCAAGGACCAGTCAGAGATCAAGGACCAGTCAGAGGTCAAGGACCAGTCAGAGGTCAAGGACCAGTCAGAGGTCAAGGACCAGTCAGAGATCAAGGACCAGTCAGAGATCAAGGAACAGTCAGAGGTCAAGGACCAGTCAGAGGTCAAGGACCAGTCAGAGATCAAGGACCAGTCAGAGATCAAGGACCAGTCAAAGATCAAGGACCAGTCAGACATCAAGGACCAGTCAGAGATCAAGGACCAGTCAGAGATCAAGGACCAGTCAGAGATCAAGGACCAGTCAGACATCAAGGACCAGTCAGAGATCAAGGACCAGTCAGAGGTCAAGGACCAGTCAGAGATCAAGGACCAGTCAGAGATCAAGGACCAGTCAGAGATCAAGGACCAGTCAGAGATCAAGGACCAGTCAGAGATCAAGGACCAGTCAGAGATCAAGGACCAGTCAGAGATCAAGGACCAGTCAGAGATCAAGGACCAGTCAGAGATCAAGGACCAGTCAGAGATCAAGGACCAGTCAGACATCAAGGTTAAACTCACCTGTACATTTTCTCCACCAGTAGACACCAGCTGAACCTGCAAAAACTCCTACAACAGCTGCTGCTGCTATTAGACAAACAATCCACCAGTAGGGTAATATAGGAAACACGTCATCTGAAACAGAGAAGCCATGTCAAACCATTACAACACTACATATATACTGTACAGGAAGTGAAGCATAATTTATAAATACTACTGGAAACAGACCAATAAGGTCATCCCCTAGGAAACACCTCATCTGAAACAGAGAAGTCATGTCAAACCATTACACTTCCTCCACTAACTAGTCATGTATGTCTCAGGTATTAAACAAATAATAGTTTATGTGCCGGGGGGATCTGGAGTATTTATCCTGTCTTATCTGGTGTCCTGTGTGAAGTGTTAAGTTCCCTCTAATTCTCTCTCTCTTTTTTCTTGCTCTCTCTGACCCTATTTCTTTCTCTCAGAGGACCTGAGCCCTAGGACCATGCCTCAGGACTATCTGGCCTGATGACTCCTTGCTGTCCCCAGTCCACCTGGTTGTGCTGCTGCTCCAGTTTTAACTGTTCTGCCTGCGGCTATGGAACCCTGACCTGTTCACCGGACGTGCTACCTGTCCCAGACCTGCTGGTTTCAACTCTCTAGAGACAGCAGGAGCGGTAGAGATACTCCGAATGATCGGCTATGAAAAGCCAACTGACATTTACTCCTGAGGTGCTGACCTGTTGCACCCTCGACAACTACTGTGATTATTATTATTTGACCATGCTGGTCATTCATGAACATTTGAACATTTGAACATCTTGGCCATGTTCTGTTATAAACTCCACCCGGCACAGCCAGTAGAGGACTGGCCACCCCTCATAGCCTGGTTCCTCTCTACCCAGTACAGCCAGTAGAGGACTGGCCACCCCTCATAGCCTGGTTCCTCTCTAGGTTCCTTAGGTTCCTGCCTTTTCTAGGGAGTTTTTCCTAGCCACCGTGCTTCTACATCTGCATTGCTTGCTGTTTGGGGTTTTAGGCTGGGTTTCTGTACAGCACTTTGAGACATCTGATGTAAAAAGGGCTTCATAAATACATTTGATTGATTGCTTTAAAAAATATTTATTTAACCAGGTGGGCCAGTTGAGAACAAGTTCTCATTTACAACTGTGACCTGGCCAAGATAAAGCAAAGCAGTGCGAGAAAAACAACAGAGTTACACATAAACAAATGTACAGTCAATAATATGTACAGTGTGTGAAAATGTAGAAGAGGAGGGAGGTAAGGCAATAAATAGGCCATAGAGACGAAATAATTACAATTAAGCATTAACACTGGAGTGACAGATGTGCAGATGATGATGTGCAAGTAGAGATACTGGGGTGCAAAGAGCAACAACAATAAAAAAAAGAACAATATGTGGATGAGGTAGTTGGCTATTTACAGGCTAAGGACAGGTTGTCTGTGTACAGCTGCAGCGATCGATAAGCTGCTCTGACAGCTGATGCTTAAAGTTAGTGAGGGAGATATAAGTCTCCAGCTTCAGGAATTTTTGCAATTCGTTCCAGTCATTGGCAGCAGAGAACTGGAAGGAAAGGCGGCCAAAGGAGGAATTGGCTTTGGGTTGACCAATGAAATACACCTGCATGAGTGAAGTAGGCTTTTTTGTGAAATAGGAAACCGATTATAGATTTAATTTTGGATTGGAGATGCTTAATTATGAGTCTGGAAGGAGAGTTAACAGTCTAGCCAGACACCTATGCACATTTGTGGCCTGCTGGAGGTCATTTTGCAGGGCTCTGGTAGTGCTCCTCCTTGCACAAAGGCGGAGGTAGCGGTCCTGATGCTGGGTTGTTGCCCTCCTACGGCCTCCTCCACGTCTCCTGATGTACTGGCCTGTCTCCTGGTAGCGCCTCCATGCTCTGGACACTACGCTGACAGACACAGCAAACCTTCTTGCCACAGTTCGCATTGATGTGCCATCCTGGATGAGCTGCACTACCTGAGCCACTTGTGTGGGTTGTAGACTCCGTCTCATGCTACCACTAGAGTGAGAGCACCGCCAGCATTCAAAAGTGACCAAAACATCAGCCAGGAAGCATAGGAACTGAGAAGTGGTCTGTGGTCACCACCTGCAGAATCACTCCTTTTTTGGGGGTGTCTTGCTAATTGCCTATAATTTCCACCTTTTGTCTATTCCATTTGCACAACAGCATGTGACATTTATTGTCAATCAGTGTTGCTTCCTAAGTGGACAGTTTGATTTCACAGAAGTGTGATTGACTTGGAGTTACATTGTGTTGTTTAAGTGTTCCCTTTATTTTTTTGAGCAGTGTATATAGAGAAAAGAGTCAGCCCGAGGATTGAACCCTGTGGTACCCCCATAGAGACTGCCAGAGGTCTGGACAACAGGCCCTCCGATTTGACACACTAAACTCTATCTGAGAAGTAGTTGTTGAACCAGGCGAGGCAGTCATTTGAGAAACCAAGGCTGTTGAGTCTGCCGATAAGAATGTGGTGATTGACGGAGTCGAAAGCCTTGGCCAGGTCAATGAATACGGCTGCACAGTATTGTTTCTTATCGATGGCGGTTAAGATATCGTTTAGGACCTTGAGTGTGGCTGAGGTGCACCCATGACCAGCTCAGAAACCAGATTGCATAGTGGAGAAGGTACGGTGGCTTTCCAATCTTTGGGAATCTCAGACGTTACGAAAAAGAGGTTGAACAGGCTAGTAATAGGGGTTGCAACAATTTCAGCGGATAATTTTAGAAAGAGAGGGTCCAGATTGTCTAGCCCAGCTGATTTGTAGGGATTTTAGTAGAAGTAGGGGAGAACAAGTGTTTGACACACTGCCGATTTTGCAGGTTTTCCTACTTACTGTTTCGGCACAGACTCTGCAGGCTCTATCTATCTCTGCAGTAGATTGCAACTCCGCCCCCTTTGGCAGTTCTATCTTGGCGGAAAATGTTATAGTTAGGAAATCTCAGGGTTTTGGTGACCTTCCTAAGCCAGGATTCAGACACGGCTAAGACATCCGGGTTGGCAGAGTGTGCTAAAGCAGTGAATAAAACAAACTTAGAGAGGAGGCTTCTGATGTTAACATGCATGAAACCAAGGCTTTTACGGTTACAGAAGTCAACAAATGAGAGCGCCTGGGGAATAGGAGTGGAGCTAGGCACTGCAGGTCCTGGATTCACCTCTACATCACCAGAGGAAAAGAGGAGGAGTAGGATAAGGGTAAACGCTATGAGAATTGTTCGTCTAGAACGTCTAGAACAGAGAGTAAAAGGACGTAAAGGCTGTAAGAACAGGTTGTCTAGTGGGAACAAAAAGAGCAGATTTCTGGGTAGAATAGATTCAGGGCATAATGTGCATACAAGGGTATGGTAGGCGTGGACGTAAGTAAAGTGGTAAACCTAGAGATGCATGGAGACACCAGCTAAGCCAGGTGAGGTCTCCCGATGTGTGGGGTGTGGGACAAAACAGCTATAAAGAGCTGGACCAATCTACATTGATTAATTAACCAAGAAGAAGACCTCACCTGGGACATGAATCTCTGTCTCCTTCAGGTGGTTGATCTTCGTCTGATTAACTCTACATGTGAACTTGTTGGTGTCAGTCTTGTACACGGTGACATGTTGTCTCACAGCGTAGAGGCCCTCTGAGTCCCTGTGTTTCTCTGGAGGTCCATCAGCAGGGAGGATGGTTCCAGAACTGTCCAGCCACTCCATCTCAGGTTCAGGAAACCAGCCCCCAGACTCACACTTCAGGACCACCCCCCAGCCTTTAGTTCCATTAATAGAGATCACTGGCTGAGACACAGCACCTACACAGATACAAGATAAAACAGAGATCACTGGCTGAGATACAGCACCTACACAGATACAAGATAAAACAGAGATCACTGGCTGAGATACAGCACCTACAGATACAAGATAAAACAGAGATCACTGGCTGAGATACAGCACCTACAGATACAAGATAAAACAGAGATCACTGGCTGAGATACAGCACCTACACAGATACAAGATAAAACAGTATTAACAGAAAGATGGTCAGAAGTCATGAACAGAACCCTGCAGCACTCCAGTATTAACAGAACCCTGCAGCACTCCAGTATTAACAGAACCCTGCAGCACTCCAGTATTAACAGAAAGATGGTCAGAAGTCATGAACATAACCCTGCAGTACTCCAGTATTAACAGAACCCTGCAGCACTCCAGTATTAACAGAAACCTGCAGCACTCCAGTATTAACAGAACCCTGCAGCACTCCAGTATTAACAGAACCCTGCAGCACTCCAGTATTAACAGAACCCTGCAGCACTCCAGTATTAACAGAACCCTGCAGCACTCCAGTATTAACAGAACCCTGCAGCACTCCAGTATTAACAGAACCCTGCAGCACTCCAGTATTAACAGAACCCTGCAGCACTCCAATATTAACAGAACCCTGCAGCACTCCAATATTAACAGACCCCTGCAGCACTCCAGTATTAACAGAACCCTGCAGCACTCCAGTATTAACAGAACCCTGCAGCACTCCAGTATTAACAGAAAGATGGTCAGAAGTCATGAACAGAACCCTGCAGCACTCCAATATTAACAGACCCCTGCAGCACTCCAGTATTAACAGAACCCTGCAACACTCCAGTATTAACAGAACCCTGCAGCACTCCAGTATTAACAGAAAGATGGTCAGAAGTCATGAACAGAACCCTGCAACACTCCAGTATTAACAGAACCCTGCAGCACTCCAGTATTAACAGAACCCTGCAGCACTCCAGTATTACCAGAACCCTGCAGCACTCCAATATTAACAGAACCCTGCAGCACTACAATATTAACAGACCCCTGCAGCACTCCAGTATTAACAGAACCCTGCAGCACTCCAGTATTAACAGAACCCTGCAGCACTCCAGTATTAACAGAAAGATGGTCAGAAGTCATGAACAGAACCCTGCAGCACTCCAGTATTAACAGAAAGATGGTCAGAAGTCATGAACAGAACCCTGCAGCACTCCAGTATTAACAGAACCCTGCAGCACTCCAGTATTAACAGAAAGATGGTCAGAAGTCATGAACAGAACCCAGCAGCACTCCAGTATTAACAGAAAGATGGTCAGAAGTCATGAACAGAACCCAGCAGCACTCCAGTATTAACAGAAAGATGGTCAGAAGTCATGAACAGAACCCAGCAGCACTCCAGTATTAACAGAAAGATGGTCAGAAGTCATGAACAGAACCCTGCAGCACTCCAGTATTAACAGAACCCTGCAACACTCCAGTATTAACAGAACCCTGCAGCACTCCAGTATTAACAGAAAGATGGTCAGAAGTCATGAACAGAACCCTGCAGCACTCCAGTATTAACAGAAAGATGGTCAGAAGTCATGAACAGAACCCAGCAGCACTCCAGTATTAACAGAAAGATGGTCAGAAGTCATGAACAGATCCCAGTACTAAGGAAGACCAGCTGAATACATGATCTATAACAGAGGAAGGAAAGATGAGGGAGGAAGACCAGCTGAATACATGATCTATAACAGAAGAAGGAATGATGAGGGAGGAAGACCAGCTGAATAGATGATCTATAACAGAGGAAGACCAGCTGAATACATGATCTATAACAGAGGAAGGAATGATGAGGGAGGAAGACCAGATGAATACATGATCTATAACAGAGGAAGGAATGATGAGGGAGGAAGACCAGCTGAATAGATGATCTATAACAGAGGAAGACCAGCTGAATACATGATCTATAACAGAGGAAGGAATGATGAGGGAGGAAGACCAGCTGAATACATGATCTATAACAGAGGAAGGAAGACCAGCTGAATACATGATCTATAACAGAGGAAGGAATGATGAGGGAGGAAGACCAGCTGAATACATGATCTATAACAGAGGATGGAATGATGGGGGAGGAAGACCAGCTGAATACATGATCTATAACAGAGGAAGACCAGCTGAATACATGATCTATAACAGAGGAAGGAATGATGAGGGAGGAAGACCAGCTGAATACATGATCTATAACAGAGGAAGGAAGACCAGCTGAATACATGATCTATAACAGAGGAAGGAATGATGAGGGAGGAAGACCAGCTGAATACATGATCTATAACAGAGGATGGAATGATGGGGGAGGAAGACCAGCTGAATACATGATCTATAACAGAGGAAGGAATGATGAGGGAGGAAGACCAGCTGAATACATGATCTATAACAGAGGAAGGAAGACCAGCTGAATACATGATCTATAACAGAGGAAGGAATGATGAGGGAGGAAGACCAGCTGAATACATGATCTCTAACAGAGGAAGGAATGATGAGGGAGGAAGACCAGCTGAATACATGATCTATAACAGAGGAAGGAATGATGAGGGAGGAAGACCAGCTGAATACATGATCTATAACAGAGGAAGGAATGATGAGGGAGGAAGACCAGCTGAATAGATGATCTATAACAGAGGAAGACCAGCTGAATACATGATCTATAACAGAGGAAGGAATGATGAGGGAGGAAGACCAGCTGAATACATGACCTCTAACAGAGGAAGGAATGATGAGGGAGGAAGACCAGCTGAATACATGATCTCTAACAGAGGAAGACCAGCTGAATACATGATCTATAACAGAGGAAGGAAGACCAGCTGAATACATGATCTCTAACAGAGGAAGGAATGATGAGGGAGGAAGACCAGCTGAATACATGATCTCTAACAGAGGAAGGAATGATGAGGGAGGAAGAAAAGCTGAATACATGATCTATAACAGAGGAAGGAATGATGAGGGAGGAAGACCAGCTGAATACATGATCTATAACAGAGGAAGAAATGATGAGGGAGGAAGACCAGCTGAATACATGATCTATAACAGAGGAAGAAATGATGAGGGAGGAAGACCAGCTGAATACATGATCTATAACAGAGGAAGGAATGATGAGGGAGGAAGACCAGCTGAATACATGATCTATAACAGAGGAAGGAATGATGAGGGAGGAAGACCAGCTGAATACATGATCTATAACAGAGGAAAGAATGATGAGGGAGGAAGACCAGCTGAATACATGATCTCTAACAGAGGAAGGAATGATGAGGGAGGAAGGAAGACCAGCTGAATACATGATCTATAACAGAGGAAGGAAGACCAGCTGAATACATGATCTATAACAGAGGAAGGAATGATGAAGGAGGAAGACCAGCTGAATACATGATCTATAACAGAGGGAGGAAGACCAGCTGAATACATGATGTATAACAGAGGAAGGAATGATGGGGGAGGAAGACCAGCTGAATACATGATCTCTAACAGAGGAAGGAATGATGAGGGAGGAAGACCAGCTGAATACATGATCTCTAACAGAGGAAGGAATGATGAGGGAGGAAGACCAGCTGAATACATGATCTATAACAGAGGAAGGAATGATGAGGGAGGAAGACCAGCTGAATACACGATGAGGGAGGAAGACCAGCTGAATACATGATCTATAACAGAGGAAGGAATGATGGGGGAGGAAGACCAGCTGAATACATGTTCTATAACAGAGGAAGGAATGATGAGGGAGGAAGACCAGCTGAATACATGATCTATAACAGAGGAAGGAATGATGAGGGAGGAAGACCAGCTGAATAGATGATCTATAACAGAGGAAGGAATGATGAGGGAGGAAGACCAGCTGAATACATGATCTATAACAGATGAAGGAATGATGATGGAGGAAGACCAGCTGAATACATGATCTATAACAGAGGAAGGAATGATGAGGGAGGAAGACCAGCTGAATACATGACCTCTAACAGAGTAAGGAATGATGAGGGAGGAAGACCAGCTGAATACATGATCTATAACAGAGGAAGGAATGATGAGGGAGGAAGACCAGCTGAATACATGATCTATAACAGAGGAAGGAATGATGAGGGAGGAAGACCAGCTGAATACATGATCTATAACAGAGGAAGGAATGATGAAGGAGGAAGACCAGCTAAATACATGATCTATAACAGAGGGAGGAAGACCAGCTGAATACATGATGTATAACAGAGGAAGGAATGATCGGGGAGGAAGACCAGCTGAATACATGATCTATAACAGAGGAAGGAATGATGAGGGAGGAAGACCAGCTGAATACACGATGAGGGAGGAAGACCAGCTGAATACATGATCTATAACAGAGGATGGAATGATGGGGGAGGAAGACCAGCTGAATACATGATCTATAACAGAGGAAGGAATGATGAGGGAGGAAGACCAGCTGAATACATGACCTCTAACAGAGGAAGGAATGATGAGGGAGGAAGACCAGCTGAATACATGATCTCTAACAGAGGAAGACCAGCTGAATACATGATCTATAACAGAGGAAGGAAGACCAGCTGAATACATGATCTCTAACAGAGGAAGGAATGATGAGGGAGGAAGACCAGCTGAATACATGATCTCTAACAGAGGAAGGAATGATGAGGGAGGAAGAAAAGCTGAATACATGATCTATAACAGAGGAAGGAATGATGAGGGAGGAAGACCAGCTGAATACATGATCTATAACAGAGGAAGAAATGATGAGGGAGGAAGACCAGCTGAATACATGATCTATAACAGAGGAAGAAATGATGAGGGAGGAAGACCAGCTGAATACATGATCTATAACAGAGGAAGGAATGATGAGGGAGGAAGACCAGCTGAATACATGATCTATAACAGAGGAAGGAATGATGAGGGAGGAAGACCAGCTGAATACATGATCTATAACAGAGGAAGGAATGATGAGGGAGGAAGACCAGCTGAATACATGATCTATAACAGAGGAAGGAATGATGAAGGAGGAAGACCAGCTAAATACATGATCTATAACAGAGGGAGGAAGACCAGCTGAATACATGATGTATAACAGAGGAAGGAATGATGGGGGAGGAAGACCAGCTGAATACATGATCTATAACAGAGGAAGGAATGATGAGGGAGGAAGACCAGCTGAATACACGATGAGGGAGGAAGACCAGCTGAATACATGATCTATAACAGAGGAAGGAATGATGGGGGAGGAAGATCAGCTGAATACATGATCTATAACAGAGGAAGGAATGATGAGGGAGGAAGACCAGCTGAATACATGACCTCTAACAGAGGAAGGAATGATGAGGGAGAAAGACCAGCTGAATACATGATCTCTAACAGAGGAAGGAATGATGAGGGAGGAAGACCAGCTGAATACATGATCTCTAACAGAGGAAGGAATGATGAGGGAGGAAGACCAGCTGAATACATGATCTCTAACAGAGGAAGGAATGATGAGGGAGGAAGACCAGTTGAATACATGATCTATAACAGAGGAAGGAATGATGAGGGAGGAAGACCAGCTGAATACATGAACTATAACAGAGGAAGAAATTATGAGGGAGGAAGACCAGCTGAATACATGATCTATAACAGAGGAAGGAATGATGAGGGAGGAAGACCAGCTGAATACATGATCTCTAACAGAGGAAGGATGCCCAGCTGAATACATGATCTATAACAGAGGAAGGAATGATGAGGGAGGAAGACCAGCTGAATACATGATCTATAACAGAGGAAGGAATGATGAGGGCAGGAAGACCAGCTGAATACATGATCTATAACAGAGGAAGGAATGATGAGGGAGGAAGACCAGATGAATACATGATCTATAACAGAGGAAGGAATGATGAGGGAGGAAGACCAGCTGAATACATGATCTATAACAGAGGAAGGAATGATGAAGGAGGAAGACCAGCTGAATACATGATCTATAACAGAGGGAGGAAGACCAGCTGAATACATGATGTATAACAGAGGAAGGAATGATGGGGGAGGAAGACCAGCTGAATACATGATCTATAACAGAGGAAGTAATGATGAGGGAGGACGACCAGCTGAATACACGATGAGGGAGGGAGACCAGCTGAATACATGATCTATAACAGATGAAGGAATGATGGGGGAGGAAGACCAGCTGAATACATGATATATTACAGAGGAAGTAATGATGAGGGAGGAAGACCAGCTGAATACATGATCTATAACAGAGGAAGGAATGATGAGGGAGGAAGACCAGCTGAATACATGACCTCTAACAGAGGAAGGAATGATGAGGGAGGAAGACCAGCTGAATACATGATCTATAACAGAGGAAGGAATGATGAGGGAGGAAGACCAGCTGAATACATGATCTATAACAGAGGAAGGAATGATGAGGGAGGAAGACCAGCTGAATACATGATCTATAACAGAGGAAGGAATGATGAGGGAGGAAGACCAGCTGAATACACGATGAGGGAGGAAGACCAGCTGAATACATGATCTATAACAGAGGAAGGAATGATGGGGGAGGAAGACCAGCTGAATACATGATCTATAACAGAGGAAGGAATGATGAGGGAGGAAGACCAGCTGAATACATGATCTATAACAGAGGAAGGAATGATGAGGGAGGAAGACCAGCTGAATACATGATCTATAAAAGAGGAAGGAATGATGAGGGAGGAAGACCAGCTGAATGCATGATCTATAACAGAGGAAGGAATGATGAGGGAGGAAGACCAGCTGAATACATGATTATAACAGAGGAATGAATGATGAGGGAGGAAGACCAGCTGAATACATGATCTATAACAGAGGAATGAATGAATGATGAGGGAGGAAGACATGTTGATATTTTAGCAGCCAATCATGTAGCCAGATTCACCAATACAACCTCTGATCACATCTCCAGTATTCATGACTCACCAACAATGAGTTGAACGGTGGTTTCCTTCACCTGGCTGTTCAGTGTTGGAAGGAAGCACCTGTATCTTCCAGCATCAGAGAGAGTAACTCTGGTCAGCTTTAAGGAGACGTTGCCGTTCTTCAGTTCTTCATTAAACATTAATGTCCTTCCCTTGTAGGATGTAGACTGGTCCACGTTGGAGACTCGACTGTCATTGTAAAGATGGACGTTTTCTGCTTTCGGGTTCAATCTTGTCCAATTCACTGTCTTGCCCTCAGCGCTGACACTGAGTTTCAGGGAACATGGTAGAATGACGTCATCACCAGCTAAGGCAACGACTCGGTCAGCCGGTCCAACAACCTGAACCTCAGACGACCCTGGAGAAAAACAAATGACACAGTCAGAGATAACCATCAATCACGACACCATTAATTCATATGTGAAGACTCAACATTTAAGAAAAATGAAGGCGGTTAAGGCGTCTCATGTGGAAGACTTAGGTAGACAGTTTTAGCTACAAAAGTGACGTTGCAACCGAGGAACTGCAGGCTGCCATTAGACATAACATGCAGGCTAGCTCAGTGCTGCCCCCTCTCATTAAGTAACTCAAGTTGAAGGCCAACCGGGGTACTGCAGGCTGCCATTAGACATAACATGGAGGCTAGCTCAGTGCTGCCCCCTCTCATTAAGTAACTCAAGTTGAAGGCCAACCGGGGTACTGCAGGCTGCCATTAGACATAACATGCAGGCTAGCTCAGTGCTGCCCCCTCTCATTAAGTAACTCAAGTTGAAGGCCAACCGGGGTACTGCAGGCTGCCATTAGACATAACATGCAGGCTAGCTCAGTGCTGCCCCCTCTCATTAAGTAACTCAAGTTGAAGGCCAACAGGGGTACTGCAGGCTGCCATTAGATATAACATGCAGGCTAGCTCAGTGCTGCCCCCTCTCATTAAGTAACTCAAGTTGAAGGCCAACCGGGGTACTGCAGGCTGCCATTAGACATAACATGCAGGCTAGCTCAGTACTGCCCACTCTCATTAAGTAACTCAAGTTGAAGGCCAACTGGGGTACTGCAGGCTGCCATTATACATAACATGCAGGCTAGCTCAGTGCTGCCCCCTCTCATTAAGTAGCTCAAGTTGAAGGCCAACCGGGGTACTGCAGGCTGCCATTATACATAACATGCAGGCTAGCTCGGTGCTGCCCCCTCTCATTAAGTACCTGACGTTGAAGGCCAACCGGGGTACTGCAGGCTGCCATTAGAAACTATACACTGAGTTAATAAAACACTATGAACACCTGCTCTTTCGATGACAGACTGACCAGGTGAATCCAGGTGAGAGCTATGATCCCTTATTGATGCCACTTATTAAATCGACTTCAAAACAGTGTAGATCATGTGTTAAACCCGGCCCGTGATTTGGGTTGTCAATTCATTTTGTCCCGCTCCCATAAAGCCCACAATGAGCTGCACTATAACTCACAGCACATCAAACAGTGGTGCATTGTAACCACACACCCCTCATCCCAGACAGTGCATTGTCCCACACTAGAGGTCGACCGATTAATTAGGGCCGAATTAAAGTTTTCATAACAATCTGTAATCTGTATTTTTGGACGCTGATTATGGCCGATTACATTGCACTCCACGAGGAGACTGCGTGGCAGGCTGACTACCTGTTATGCTGCAAGGAGCCAATGTAAGGTGCTAGCTAGCATTAAACGTATCTTATAAAAAACAATCAATCTTAACATAATCACTAGTTAACTACACATGGTTGATGATATTACTAGTTTATCTAGCGTATCCTGCGTTGCATATAATCGATGCGGTGTTATTTTATCATTGAATCACAGCCTACTTCGCCAAACGGGTGATGATTTAACAAGCGCATTCGCGAAAAAAGCACTGTCATTGCACCAATGAACATCAATGCCTTTCTTAAAATCAATACACAACTATATGTTTTTAGACCTGCATATTTAGTTAATATTGCCTGCTGGGATGAATTTCTTTTAACTAGGAAAAATGGTGTCTCTTGCAACAGAGTCAGGGTATATGCAGCAGTTTGGACCTGGCTCGTTGCAAACTGTGTGAAGACTATTTCTTCCTAACAAAGACAGCCAACTTCGCCAATCGGGGATGATTTAACAAAAGATTTAACGCATTTGCGAAAAAAGCACAATCGTTACACGGATGTACCTAACTATAAACATCAATGCCTTTCTTAAAATCAATACACAAGTGTTTTTAGATCTGCATATTTAGTTAATATTGCCTAAAATGTGTCACTTCTCTTGCGTTCATTGCACGCAGAGTCAGGGTATATGCAACAGTTTGGGCTGCCTAATTTGACAGAATTTTACGTAATTATGACATAACATTAAAGGTTGTGCAATGTAACAGGAATATTTAGACTCATGCATGCCACCCGTTAGATAAAATACGTGTAACGGCAGTCTACGTCGTCCTCCTCCGACGAGGAGAGGCGAGAAGGATCTGAGGACCAATGTGCAGCGTGGTAATTTTCCATGATTTAATCGACACAAAACAAGACACTATACAAAATGAAAAAACAAACTAACCGTCACAGTCCCGTGTAGCACCAACACTGACACAGGAACAATCACCCACAAACAAACAGTGAGAACAGCCTACCTTAATATGGTAATCAGAGGAAACGTCAAACACCTGCCTCTAATTGAGAACCATATCAGGCAACACATTTAACCCAACATAGAAACAGACAAACTAGACACACAACATAGAATTCCCACCCAGCTCACGTCCTGACCAACACTAAACAAGCAAAACACATAAGAACTCTGGTCAGGACGTTACAAATTGCTGAATCTTTAACCATGCACATTTGTGGCCTGCTGGAGGTCATTTTGCAGGGCTCTGGCAGTGCACCTCCTTGCACAAAGGCGGAGGTAGCGGTCCTGCTGCTGGGTTGTTGCCCTCCTACGGCCTCCTCCACGTCTCCTGATGTACTGGCCTGTCTCCTGGTAGCGCCTCCATGCTCTGAACACTACGCTGACAGACACAGCAAACCTTTTTGCCACAGCTCGCATTGATGTGCCATCCTGGATGAACTGCACTACCTGAGCCACTTGTGTGGGTTGTAGACTCCGTCGCATGCTACCATTAGAGTGAGAGCACCGCCAGCATTCAAAAGTGACCAAAACATCAGCCAGGAAGCATAGGAACTGAGAAGTGGTCTGTGGTCACCACCTGCAGAACCACTCCTTTATTGGGGGTGTCTTGCTAGTTGCCTATAATTTCCACCTTTTGTCTATTCCATTTGCACAACAGCATGTGAAATTTATTGTCAATCAGTGTTGCTTCCTAAGTGGACAGTTTGATTTCATAGAAGTGTGATTGACTTGGAGTTACATTGTGTTGTTTAAGTGTTCCCTTTATTTTTTTGAGCAGTGTATTATAGAACAGGTGATGAATATAGATAAATGTTACTATTATAGAGCAGGTGATGAATATAGAGAAATGTTACTATTATAGAACAGGTGATGAATATGGAGAAATGTTACTATTATAGAACAGGTGATGAATATGGAGAAATGTACTCACCTCCACCTTGTCCGAGGCTACAGTATACCAATGTACTCAACAGCACTGAAACACACAGAGAGAACTATCACTATGGTACATGATGTAAACACTGAAACACACAGAGAGAACTATCACTATGGTACATGATGTTAACACTGAAACACACAGAGATAACTATCACTATGGTACATGATGTAAACACTGAAACACACAGAGAGAACTATCACTATGGTACATGATGTAAACACTGAAACACACAGAGAGAACTATCACTATGGTACATGATGGAAACACTGAAACACACAGAGAGAACTATCACTATGGTACATGATGTAAACACTGAAACACACAGAGAGAACTATCACTATGGTACATGATGTAAACACTGAAACACACAGAGAGAACTATCACTATGGAAACACTGAAACACAGAGTCCAAAAGGGCGACACACATGGTACATGTATATGTATAGTTTAATATCTACATGGTTTAATATCTATATAGTTTAATATCTATATAGTTTGATATCTATATAGTTTGATATATATATAGTTTGATATCTATATAGTTTGATATCTATATAGTTTGATATCTATATAGTTTGATATCTATATAGTTTGATATCTATATGGTTAAACTATATAGATATTAAACAATATACATATTAAACTATATAGATATTAAACAATATACATATTAAACTATAAAGATATTAAACCACAGATATTAAATGATATAGATATTAAACTATATAGATATTAAACTATATAGATATTAAACCACAGATATTAAATGATATAGATATTAAACTATATAGATATTAAACTATATAGATATTAAACTATATAGATATTAAACTATATGATATTAAACAGCACCCCAGATATTAATTTCCTTTCCTCTATTGACATGCGTGAATCTTAATACAACAATTCCCATCAAAATCCGCCAATTTAAGAGATATCTATTTTTTTTTGCATCGGCTGCATTGCAATCCACAGCATCATCCTATGAGGGGAGGGGTATAACTATAACAATCACTATGGTACATGATGGAAACACTGAGCTGTACCATAGCATCTGTCCTCGTGCTTCTAGACTGTCATCATGTTGGCCTTCCACATCTGGGTGGAAAGTGTGTCAGATACAAACTAATATGACCCCACTATGGAAAGAGGAGACTCTCGCAAATACAATGGTTCCTGTGATGGTGCTCTACGACTCCCACAAGTCTCATGGGTTTCGTCTGAAGGAAGTATGGATTTCGTTTTGTGCCAACAAAAATAAGGGGTTAAATATCTGTCAAAAAAAAAAAAAAAAATGTTTTCTGAGCTTTCTGATGTTGTAAGTCACGACTTCACAGGCCGTTTGAACGTAAAAATATTGTTTTTTATGAAAATGTGAACTTTCTTGTGCCATCTGGAAATACGAATAAAATTGTTAAATTATGAGCCTTGCTGGTTAAGCTGCAGAAAAAGTTAGCAACCTTCCCATGAGCCATGATTGGCTGGGATAATTAGTGGGCTGGACATGCTGAGAGATGAGTTCAGATTGGTCTGCCATATAGAAGGCTTCTGTCTGTTTGAGCTCGTCAGTCTGTGTTGGTAATCTTGTCGAATGCGGCTTTAAAAAAAATGTAATGTGTTGCTCTCCACTTTCTGGAGGATCAGGTTTTGAAATAGAATAAGTTTTTTTTTTTTTGAATTTTGAATTGAAATCAGTGGAATTAGAGTCTGATAACTAAGGAGACAGTGTTTTCTCTGTCTCCATTTTACATCTTACAACCGTGACATTCCTGATAGGGAGGCGTGTCCATATGATGATAAGATAGTCTAACGTTAGCTTGCTACATTTTTAGATATTACTGTTGACTAACCCCATTCCGTACAAATTTGCGTAACCGCAACATTCAAATGAGGCTGAAATGAAAACTAATGGGACTGTAGTGTCGTGTCTTTGCTATCGTTAAATTGAAGACTTACTAGTTTTTATCATAGATTCCTATAATTAGGGATTACGCATCACTTGAGTAATAACGTAACTAATTAACTATGAATTCGAGGGCACCAGGGAAAGTTGTTAGATTACAAGGTTATAATTTCCCAATATAACCTTTCAGATATTTCCATATCTGATCAATAGTCCTCTCATTAAAGATTTATTTACTCTACCTTACGTCAGTCTCATTCCAAACGTCGTAAATCGCTGATCTGCACGAACCCAGTCTTCACTATGAGTCATCCATACATCAATTGTCTTAAATCATTTATTTATTACTAACTAATTAATTCACAGAAATGCATAAACAAACAAACTTAAAATAGTTACAGGAAATGATGGGAGACAATATGCCCTAGTGGGCTGAACCGGCATGGCGGCTGTTAGACAAAGGGAAAGTTGCGTTCGACTAAGAATTCACTACAGAGTCCATAATTATAACAATTGACATGCTAATCCTTACACATGAACGCTCACTCATTCGGGAACAATTGCAATCAATATATATATAGTTACGTCCAGTGTGTGTGTCGCCTTGGTCGTTGGAGAAAAGTTCGTTTTGGTTGGAGTGAAGTTCTGTCTCGATTGTGGATTGTTCAGAGTGTCATTCGTAATAGAATGGATGTTTCGGTGGTTGTCTTTCTTCGCGTTCAATGATACCGAATTCCTAGCTGCAGACTAGAAGTCAATATCAAAACTTGTTATTATTGGTATAAGAGTCTTAACCACGTGGTATAGAAAGTAATTCTACTCAACCTTCGTTCTCCTCCTTGGAGGATAACATGGTCTCAACCTTTGTCCTCTCGTGATTGAGAGAAACATGGTCTAATGGTAATTTCTTAAAGTTGGCTTTTATTCAGATAGCAGAGAGGGGTGGTCCCATGGTCTCTGACCCAACTGGCTCAGGGGCGGTCCTTGGATTTAGTTCAAATACAACCGGGAGTTGTATTTCCTTCATTAAACAGTTCAACATCATATTACACAATTATACAAACAGTATCATACTCACTCATTCATTTTATACAACACACAGATGTAAACCTCATATCTGAGGTTATTATATAAACAGCGGTATGGTAATGTGGGCCCACAGTCTCTCCTGAGTTTCTCACATGAGGACAAATGGACTTGTTAATAGCTGGACTCCTCACCGGCCTTTAATTCTTTTTCCGGAACATGAAATCTGTTCGTACCTTAAGTTCTGTGAGGTGGAAGAGAATTCCTTTGTCCTGAAAGTTTACTCTCTCTCTTAATACTGTTTAGCCATGAGGAGATCCTCAGGAATTTACAACGTCTCTCTGTGATCACCGCATGGGTTGAAGGAGCAAAGGGGGAGGCAGGGAGAGGGGGATGGGGTTTGCTATACCCACGCAGGCAACGTCATGACAGTAGCGACATCAAAATCTGGGGTGTGTTTCTATTTGATTTTTTTATTGTTGACAACCACAAAATCCCAAGACAAAACAAGCAACCTTATATATAGATATATAGATATAACTAGGAATGACCCATATACTGTCCATTAGACTCTATTCATTTATACCAGGTTACCTTCAGACCAGTCCTGTATTAGATCAGGATATAACTAGGAATGACCCATATACTGTCTATTAGACTCTATTCATTTATACCAGGTTACCTTCAGACCAGTCCTGTATTAGATCAGGATATAACTAGGAATGACCCATATACTGTCCATTAGACTCTATTCATTTATACCAGGTTACCTTCAGACCAGTCCTGTATTAGATCAGGATATAACTAGGAATGACCCATGTACTGTCCATTAGACTCTATTCATTTATACCAGGTTACCTTCAGACCAGTCCTGTAATAGATCAGGATATAACTAGGAATGACCCATATACTGTCCATTATTACTATTACTATTAATTTATACCAGACTTGAGTTTTTTATAGCTTTTTACCAGGTTACCTTCAGACCAGACCTGTGAAGCTTGTTGTAGAACAACTGATTCAGTGTAGTACCTTTTTATTAGTACCTTAAATCATCGAAGTAATCATCTAGTTTCTCAAAATAATCTGCAATCTGATTATAATATTTTTGCTGGGAACTAAATGAATTACAGTTACCATTTTCTTGTAATCTCTTACATGAAACGGATTACATGCAATCAGTTACTCCCCAACCCCGTATATAATATATTATAATAATAATATTTTCCAGGATGAGGCAGTGAAGGCTTTGAGTTCCATAGTTGTGTGGTTTGCTCTCAGGCCAGTAAGTGTGAGCAGAGCCTGCTGAGCATCTGGTACATGCCGTTGGCTTGGGCGAGTGTAAGAGTGGGGGTTGGGCCTGTTTGCCTGCTCACTGCCTGGGCGTATGTGTGACTTTCATGTTGAGGCCCTCTTTGCAGGAGTGGGGGGGCATGGGGTGGGCAGGAGGGGCGTCGGTCTGATCTGGGGGGGACTATATAGGGTGTGGGCATGAGTGGTTTGGGTCGACTGGTTGGGGGAGGGGATGTGGCTGTTGGTGCTGTGGTCTGGGTGTAGGTCCTATTGGTGTGGATCCTCTTGGTGCAGGTCCTCCAAGAGAGGGTCTCAAAGTTCTGGAAGGGTGTCTCGCTGGTCTGGGCGGGGTCCGTTTGCTCCTGTGTGAGGTGCTGGAGCTGCGGTTGAGGGTGACGTCCTTCAGCGATGTCCTTTAGGGTCCTGGCAAAGGAGGGGACTGTTGTCTTGTAGAGGTGGACCTGGTCAAGTCCAGGATGGGCACCAGAGTTTAGCCACTGTGTTTGGGAATAGTTTATTTTCTTGTATGTAGTTCCCGTTTGAGTCCATAAAGAGTACAATCTGTGGCTTGTGAATATCCTCAGTGGTTGTGGGGGTGTTGTCAGGAGAACTATCAGGGTGGCTGACGTGGGGGGGGGGGTGGGGGGGATCCCTTGGGCTTGGGGTTTTTCATTTGTCTGTCCAGCTGTGGTGTCAACACTGTGGTCAGGATCTGAAGTGGGATATTCTGTTGTGTCAAGGCTGTGGCGCACTCTTAGAATAAAAGGTGCTATCTAGAACCTCAAAGGGTTCTTCTTCTGTCCCCATATGAGAACCCTTTGAATAACCTTTTCAGGTTCCATGTTGAACCCTTTCCACAGAGGGTTCTACATGGAAGTCAAAGGGATTTTACCTGGAGCCAAAAACGGTTTTACCTGGAACCAAAAAGGGTTTTACCTGGAACCAAAAAGGGTTTTACCTGGAACCCTGTTTTTCTAAGAGTGTTGAGGTCTGAAATCTTCTCCAGCTCTCTAATCTGCAGAGGGGGAAGTCATGGAGCATGGGGCCTCAAAAGCTTCTGCATTTGGGTGTGGGAGGCTGTAAAACTCTCCTGCCATTGTTGGGCTCAAGGGCCTTGACACCTCACTTCACACCTCATTGAAGTTGCAGACAGATCTGTTATTTTCTAGCAGCTTGGTAGCCTTAATGTAGCATTCAGTCCATATAAAATAAATCTATAATTGTAATGTATTTTTCTTATTGGCTTTAAAATTTGCTTCAGACTGAACATTACTCACTCAGTTCCAGGTTGAAAGGTATATTCAGGTTTCTGTTCTGTTTCTTTTGCTGGTCATTGGTTTGTCAGAAAGTTTGCTGGATACTCCTTGGCAGTAAGACTCCTTGGCAGTAAGACTCCTTGGCAGTAAGACTCCTTGGCAGTAAGACTCCTTGGCAGTAAGGCAGTAAGACTCCTTGGCAGTAAGACTCCTTGGCAGTAAGGCAGTAAGACTCCTTGGCAGTAAGACTCCTTGGCAGTAAGACTCCTTGGCAGTAAGACTCCTTGGCAGTAAGACTCCTTGGCAGTAAGACTCCTTGGCAGTAAGGCAGTAAGACTCCTTGGCAGTAAGACTCCTTGGCAGTAAGGCAGTAAGACTCCTTGGCAGTAAGACTCCTTGGCAGTAAGGCAGTAAGACTCCTTGGCAGTAAGACTCCTTGGCAGTAAGGCAGTAAGACTCCTTGGCAGTAAGACTCCTTGGCAGTAAGGCAGTAAGACTCCTTGGCTGTAAGACTCCTTGGCAGTAAGGCAGTAAGACTCCTTGGCAGTAAGACTCCTTGGCAGTAAGGCAGTAAGACTCCTTGGCAGTAAGACTCCTTGGCAGTAAGGCAGTAAGACTCCTTGGCAGTAAGACTCCTTGGCAGTAAGGCAGTAAGACTCCTTGGCAGTAAGGCAGTAAGACTCCTTGGCAGTAAGACTCCTTGGCAGTAAGACTCCTTGGCAGTAAGACTCCTTGGCTGTAAGGCAGTAAGACTCCTTGGCAGTAGAATTCTTTCTAGTAAGAATCATTGGCCGTAAGAATCCCTGGTAGTGTAACGGCAGCCTTCCCTCTCTTCACGAGAAGAGGAGGTGTAGCAGGGATCGGACCAACACGCAGCGTAGCCAGTGCTCAACATGTTTAATAACACGATAAACAGTGAACACTTAACACGATACAAAATAACAACTGTGGCAAACCGATACAGACCTATCTGGTGCAGAGAAAACACAAAGACAGGAAACAACCACCCACAATCCCCAACACAAAACAAGCCACCTATATATGATTCCCAATCAGAGACAACACAAAACACCTGCCTCTGATTGAGAACCATATTAGGCCAAACATAGAAACGGACAAACAAGACACACAACATAGAATGCCCACCCAGCTCACGTCCTGACCAACACTAAAACAAGCAAAACACATAAGCACTATGGTCAGGACGTGACACATATAGATTTGAACTATAATGATATTAAACCATATAGATATTAAACCATTTAGATATTTACCTATATAGATATGAAACTATATAGATATTAAACCATACAGATATTAAACTATATAGATATTCAACTATACAGATATTAAACCATCCAGATATTAAACTATACAGATATTAAACTGTATAGATATTAAACTATATATATATTAAACTATATAGATATTAAAACATATAGATATTAAACCGTATAGATATTAAACTATACAGATATTAAACTACGCAGATATTAATCTATACAGATATTAAACCATATAGATATTAAACTATATTGATAATAAACTATATAGATATTAAACTATACAGATATTAAACTATATAGATATCAAACCAGATAGATATTAAACCATATAGATATTAAACTATATAATTATTAGATATTTAACTATACAGATATTAAACAATATAGATATTAAACCATATAGATATTAAACTATATATATATATATATATATATATATATATATATTAAACTATATAGATATTAAACAATATAGATATTAGATATTATACTATATAGATATTAAACTTTATAATTATTAGATATTTAACTATACAGATATTAAACAATATAGATATTAAACTATATAGATATTAAACTATATAGATATTAAACTATATATATATTAAACTATATAGATATTAAACTATATAGATATTAGATATTAAACTATATAGATATTAGATATTAAACTATACAGATAATAAACATAATAGATATTAAACCATATAGATATTAAACTATATATGTATAAAACTATATAGATATTAAACTATACAGATATTAAACTATACAGATATTAAACTATACAGATATTAAAATATATAGATATTAAACTATACAGATATTAAAATATATAGATATTAAACTATATAGATATTAGATATTAAACTATATCGATATTAGATTTTAAACTATGTAGATATTAGATATTAAACTATACAGATAATAAACATAATAGATATTAAACCATATAGATATTAAACTATATATGTATAAAACTATATAGATATTAAACTATACAGATATTAAACTATACAGATATTAAACTATACAGATATTAAACAATACAGATATTAAACTATATAGATATTAAACTATACAGATATTAAACTATACAGATATTAAAATATATAGATATTAAACTATATAGATATTAGATATTAAACTATATCGATATTAGATTTTAAACTATGTAGATATTAGATATTAAACTATACAGATATTAAACTATACAGATATTTAACTATACAGATATTAAACCATATAGATATTAAACTATATAGATATTAAACCATATAGATATTAAACTATATAGATATTGAACCATTTAGATATTAAACAATATAGATATTAAACCATATAGATATTAAACAATATAGATATTAAACAATATAGATATTAAATCATATAGATATTAAACTATATAGATATTAAACTATATAGATATTAAACTCTATAGATATTAAACCATATAGATATTAAACCATATAGATATTAAACTATATAGATATTAAACAATATAGATATTAAATCATATAGATTTTAAACTATACAGATAGATGTGTTCTATCCTGCCACCCACACACACACACACACAAACACACACACACACACACACACACACACACACACACACACACACACACACACACACACACACAGAAAACTTACAGCGCTGCCAGCAGAGCAGTGTGAGTTCCATCCTGTCTTGATGCTGAGTGAGACTCTGTGATCTCCAGTTAAAGACTTTTAGACCCTCCTCCTTCCTGTTTTGACCACACACACAAGACCCTGCTGACGACGTGATGAAACAGAGGAAGAGAGAGTAGATTATTTAGTCTATACTTCCGCTACCACAGTATATTTCTTCATTGCCGCTCCTCCCACCCCTGGACTCGGGTCATATCCATTAAAGCCAATCATTCCCATGTGCTCAACTGTGTTATTCTGAGAGAATTGATCCCTGACCCCAACTATCATTCACTACTGTAGATCTGAGAGGATTGACCTCTTACCCCTACTATCAGTCACTACTGTAGATCTGAGAGGATTGACCTCTAACCCCTAATATCAGTCACTACTGTAGATCTGAGAGTATTGACCTCTAACCCCTACTATCAGTCATTACTGTAGATCTGAGAAGATTGACCTTTAACCCCTACTCCGCATATGTGATTCCCACTGTGAAGCATGGAGGAGGAGGTGTGATGGTGTGGGGGTGCTGTGCTGGTGACAGTGTCTGTGATTTATTGAGAATTCAAGGCACACTTAACCAGCATGGCAACCACAACATTCTGCAGCGATATGCTATCCCATCTGGTTTGCACTTAGTGGGACTATCATTTGTTTTTCAACAGGACAATGACCCTACACACCTCCAGGCTGTGTAAGGCTGTGTAAGGGCTATTTGACCAAGAAGGAGAGTGATGGATTGCTGCATCAGATGACCCGGCCTCCATGATCACCCGAACTCAACCCAATTGAGATGGTTTGGGATGAGTTGGACCGCAGAGTGAAAAGCATTCCAGGTGAAGCTGGCTGAGAGAATGCCAAGAGTGTGCAAAGCTGTCATCAAGGCAAAATCAAATCAAATCAAATGTTATTTGTAAAATGCGCTGAATACAACAGTTGTAGACCTTACCATGAAATGCTTACTGACAAGCCCTTAACCAACAATGCAGTTCAAGAAATAGAGTGAAAAAAATGTTTACTAAATAAAATAATATATTTTGATATGTTTAACCACAAATACACACACACACACACGCACACGCACACGCACACACACACACACACGCCCATCGATGTTAATGGGGGCCTGTTCGGCCCTCCTTTTCTCATCAGCTCCTTTGTCTTGATTACTAGATCTGTTGTATTATATTCTACTATATTATTTTCACATTTCTCAAAGTTTGTGATGAATGACAGGTTGTTTCTGAAAGGAATTTTATAATATCTGTACATTATAAGAACACCTGTAAATGCAAAAGTACAATGATTGATGTTTTGCTTTAGCTTTGAGATTAAGAATCAATGGTAGACACCTTGCAAATGCATAAAGAGATCAACTGTACAAAAGTCTGTTTGTTGAAACTTCACTTTCAGTTCCTGTTGATACTGTGTTCCAATCTTACTTCTGCTACCACATCATGTGGCTCAGTTGGTAGAGCATGGCGCTTGCAACGCCAGGGTTGTGGGTTGATTCCCCACGGGGGGATCAGGATGAATATGTATGAACGTTCCAATTTGTAAGTCGCTCTGTATAAGAGCGTCTGCTAAATGACATAAATGTTAATGTTAAAATTGCAATAGGAGGAAGAAGGATTGGGAAACTAACTGCAAATAACAATAAGTTGAACTCTGCCAGGCAGAGACATCTTTGTAATAGCAACTGTTAATTATGAATTCATAAATATTAAAGTTATTAAAGTTAAGGGACATCACCCTGTGCGGGTGAACCTCAGTAGGGGATAAAAAGATCAAAGAAGTTTCCTGTGGTCTATTGTATGAACTGAGGGCAGAAATCCCTTACATTTCTTCATGCAAAATAGATTTGAGGTTTAAAATTCGTAAGGATTAGCTGTAACAATTGTTCTCCTCCTCGTCTGAGGAGGAGCAGGGATCGGACCAAAACGCAGCTTGGGTTGAATACATAATGAATTTATTTAAACAAGACGAACACGAAGCACACTTGATAAATTACAAAATAACAAAAAACAACGTAGACCGACCTGGACATGAGAACTTACAGAACACGAAGAACGCACGAACAGGAACAGACTAGACAAACGAAACAGTCCCGTGTGGTACATACACTGACACAGAAGACAATCACCCACAAACAAACGGTGTGAACAGCCTACCTTAATATGGTTCTCAATCAGAGGAAACGTCAAACACCTGCCCCTGATTGAGAACCATAAAAGGCTAATTAACAAATGAACCTACACAAGAAACAAATAACATAGACTGCCCACCCAGCTCACGTCCTGACCAACTAAACAAAGTTAAACAAAGGAAAATAAGGTCAGGAACGTGACATTAGCCCCTTTGTTTCAATTTTTGCCTAAAATGACAAACCAGTCAAACCAGTAGCTATTACAGTGAAATAATACCATGCTATTGTTTGAGGGGAGAGCACCATTTTGAACATGAAAAGCTATTGATATACCAATTAGGCACATCTTTATACAAAATGTTGAACATAAATGCAATGGTTAATTTGATCAGTCTAAAACTTTGCACATACACTGATGCCATCCAGTAGCCAAAATCTAAATTGCACCTGGGCTGGAATAATACATTATGGCCTTTCTCTTGCATTTCAAAGATGATGGTACAAAGAAAATTCAAAAGAATGGTTGGTTTTTTCTTTGTATTATATTTTACTAGATCTGTTGTATTATATTCTACTATATTATTTTCACATTTCCATACATGTTAAAGTGTTTCCTTTCAAATGGTACCAATATGATGCATATCCTTGCTTCAGGGCCTGAGCTATAGGCAGTTAGATTTGGGTTTGTCATTTTAGGCAAAAATTGAAACAAAGGGGCTAATCCTTAAGACATTTAAACCCCAAATCTATTTTGCATGAAGAAATGTAAGGGATTTCTGCCCTCAGTTCATACAAGAGACCACAGGAAACTTCTATGATCAGAGGTTAGTTTGTTTAATAAGGATTGCAAGCTGGTTTGCAACCCGGAGTAAACACTTACAGTAATTTCCAAGTAGCACACTCAGCTTTCAAGATGGTGTTTTCCCTTTTTATCCCCTACTGAGGTTCACCCACCCAGAGTGATGTCCCTTAACTTTAATAACTTTAATATTTATGAATTCATAATTAACAGTTGCTATAACAAAGATGTCTCTGCATGGCAGAGTTCTGCTTATTGTTATTTGCAGTTAGTTTCCCAATCCTTCTTCCTCCTATTGCTATCATGTGATAGCAGAAGTAAGACTGGAACATAGTATGAACAGGAACTGAAAGTATAGTTTCAACAAACAGACTTTTGTACAGTTGATCTCTTCATGCACTTGCAAGGTGTCTACCATTGATTCTTAATCTCAAAGCTAAAGCAAAACATCAATCATTGTACTTTTGTAATTACATATGTACATGTAACATACATACAATTACATGTACATTACATACATCCTATAATGTGCAGATATCATAAAATTCTTTTCAGAAACAACCTGTCATTCATCACAAACTTTGTGAATATCTGGGTTTTCCCTCTTCACAATGCAGAAAGACTGAATTTAAGCAGTGGACACCACTCGTTTTTATTACAACACACCTGTCATAAATGTTTCCTTTACTAAAGTAGAGGTTCATTATTATTATTATTACTGCTAAAGGTACTGCATAGGTGTAAACAATTTCTTTAGCAAGCGTTAGCACTAGTATAGGCTATATGCAGAAAGTAGTTTTGGATGCATTTTATTGAAGAGAAACAATAACATTCTTGAAAATGTTTGTAACATAGTAAAATATTTGTATATATACTGTACACTGAGGAATTCAGCTACAATATATACTAGTCTTCTCCCATTTTTTGAACCATTGCCCCACTCACAAGGTGTATAAACAACAACAATAATGAATAATTAAATAAGATAATAGATACAAAAACATGAAGAACATGAATCAATCAACTCTAATTAGCAAATGTAGGACAGTTTTCAAGTGTGTGTGCATGGACTTTACTAATGTATTTCTCACATGTAGAAAGGGAAAGGCCCTTGTAACCCCACCCATTCAAAGAAGGGAGCGCCTCCCCCGCCCAGCAGCCTCTGCAGCGCTTCTGAAAGCTGTTTTTTTATTTTATTTATTTCACCTTTATTTAACCAGGTAGGCCAGTTGAAAACAAGTCCTCATTTACAACTGCGACCTGGCCAAGATAAAGCAAAGCAGTTCGACACAGACAACAACACATAGTTACACATGGAGTAAAACAAACATACAGTCAATAACACAATAGAAAATCTGTATACAGTGTGTGCAAATGAGGTAAGGAGGTAAGGCAATAAATAGGCCATAGTGGCGAAGTAATTACAATTTAGCAATTAACACTGGAGTGATAGATGTGCAGATGAGGATGTGCAAGTGGAGATACTGGTGTGCAAAAGAGCAGAATTATTATTATTTTTTATTTTTATTTTTTATTTTTATATGGGGATGAGGGATCGGTGAGCTGCTCTGACAGTCGATGCTTGAAGGTAGTGAGGGAGATATAAGTCTCCAACTTAAATGATATTTGCAATTCGTTCCAGTCATTGGTAGCAGAGAACTGGAAGGAAAGGAGGCCAAAAGAGGTGTTGGCTTTGGGGATTACCAGTGAAATATACCTGCTGGAGCGCGTGCTACGAGTGGGTGTTGCTATGATGACCAGTGAGCTGAGATTAAGGGGCTGTATCTTGTCCTGATCCACCTGAGGCTGCAGCTGGGGCAGGCAAGAGGAGGAGATGCCAATTCTGACCCCCAATGAAGGACTGTAAAACAAATACTATGTGATGTACATGTGAGAAATACATCTGCAAAGTCCATGCACACACACTTGAATACTGTCCTACATTTGCTAATTAGAGTTGATTGATTTATAATTTATAATTGATTTATAATCTTCACATTTTTGTTTTGTATCTATTATCTTATTTTATTATTATTTAATGTTGTTTTGACACCTTGTGAGTGGGGGCAATGGTTCAAAAAAGCAAAGCAGTTCGACACATACAACAACACAGAGTTACACATGGAATAAACAAAACATAGTCAATAATACAGTAGAACAAAAGAAAACAAAAAGTATATATACAGTGAGTGCAAATGAGGTAAGATAAGGGAGGTAAGGCAATAAATAGGCCATGGTGGCGAGGTAATTACGATATAGCACTGTCCTACATTTGCTAATTAGAGTTGATTGATTCATGTTCTTCACGTTTTTGTTTTGTATCATATTATTTCATTATTATTTATTGTTGTTGTTTATACACCTTGTGGGTGGGGGCAATTGTCAGGACTTCAAAAGTGGTGAGTGAAGGAGTCAGGCGCAGAGAGCAGGGTAGTTCCAAAAGACGTGGATTTGTAATATTCCAAATAACCAGAGAGACAGTCACGCCACACACACACAAGGGCGCGTAAAGTCCCAGTCCAACAAACAGGACGAAACTGACCAGGAACGAACACCACAAACAGAAAAACAAGCCCGCACAAAAGTCGGTGGGCCAACTGGGTTTAAATAGCCCACAATCAAACCTAAACACGAAACAGGTGCAACAAATCAGACACAACTAAATGAAACAGAAAAGGGGATCGGTGGCAGCTAGTATGCCGGCGACGACGACCGCCGAGCGCCGCCCGAACAGGAAGAGGCACCATCTTCGGCGGGATTCGTGACAGCAATGGTTAAAAAAATGGGAGAAGACTAGTATATATTGTAGCTGAATTCCTCGGTGTACCGTATATAAGAATATATCACTATGTTGCCAAAAATAACTAGACTGTTATTGTTTCCCTTCAATAAAATGCATACAAAACTACTTTCTGCATATAGCCTATACTAGTGCTAACTCTTGCTAAACATTTTTTTACACCTATGCAGTACCTTTAACAATAATAATAATAATAATGAACCTCTACTTTAGTAAAGGAAACATTTATGACAGGTGTGTTGTAATAAAAACGAGTGGTGTCCACTGCTTAAATTCAGTCTTTCTGCATTGTGAAGAGGGAAAACCCAGATATTCACAAAGTTTGTGATGAATGACAGGTTGTTTCTGAAAGGAATTTTATAATATCTGCACATTATAGGATGTATGTAATGTACATGTAATTGTATGTATGTTACATGTACATATGTAATTACAAAAGTACAATGATTGATGTTTTGCTTTAGCTTTGAGATTAAGAATCAATGGTAGACACCTTGCAAGTGCATGAAGAGGTCAACTGTACAAAAGTCTGTTTGTTGAAACTTCACTTTCAGTTCCTGTTGATACTGTGTTCCAATCTTACTTCTGCTACCACATCATGTGGCTCAGTTGGTAGAGCATGGCGCTTGCAACGCCAGGGTTGTGGGTTGATTCCCCACGGGGGGACCAGGATGAATATGTATGAACGTTCCAATTTGTAAGTCGCTCTGTATAAGAGCGTCTGCTAAATGACATAAATGTTAATGTTAAAATTGCAATAGGAGGAAGAAGGATTGGGAAACTAACTGCAAATAACAATTAGTTGAACTCTGCCAGGCAGAGACATCTTTGTAATAGCAACTATTAATTATGAATTCATAAATATTAAAGTTATTAAAGTTAAGGGACATCACCCTGTGCGGGTGAACCTCAGTAGGGGATAAAAAGATCAAAGAAGTTTCCTGTGGTCTATTGTATGAACTGAGGGCAGAAATCCCTTACATTTCTTCATGCAAAATAGATTTGAGGTTTAAAATTCGTAAGGATTAGCTGTAACAATTGTTCTCCTCCTCGTCTGAGGAGGAGCAGGGATCGGACCAAAACGCAGCTTGGGTTGAATACATAATGAATTTATTTAAACAAGACGAACACGAAGCACACTTGATAAATTACAAAATAACAAAAAACAACGTAGACCGACCTGGACATGAGAACTTACAGAACACGAAGAACGCACGAACAGGAACAGACTAGACAAACGAAACAGTCCCGTGTGGTACATACACTGACACAGAAGACAATCACCCACAAACAAACGGTGTGAACAGCCTACCTTAATATGGTTCTCAATCAGAGGAAACGTCAAACACCTGCCCCTGATTGAGAACCATAAAAGGCTAATTAACAAATGAACCTACACAAGAAACAAATAACATAGACTGCCCACCCAGCTCACGTCCTGACCAACTAAACAAAGTTAAACAAAGGAAAATAAGGTCAGGAACGTGACATGAGCCCCTTTGTTTAAATTTTTGCCTAAAATGACAAACCAGTCAAACCAGTAGCTATTACAGTGAAATAATACCATGCTATTGTTTGAGGGGAGAGCACCATTTTGAACATGAAAAGCTATTGATATACCAATTAGGCACATCTTTATACAAAATGTTGAACATAAATGCAATGGTTAATTTGATCAGTCTAAAACTTTGCACATACACTGATGCCATCCAGTAGCCAAAATCTAAATTGCACCTGGGCTGGAATAATACATTATGGCCTTTCTCTTGCATTTCAAAGATGATGGTACAAAGAAAATTCAAAAGAATGGTTGGTTTTTTCTTTGTATTATATTTTACTAGATCTGTTGTATTATATTCTACTATATTATTTTCACATTTCCATACATGTTAAAGTGTTTCCTTTCAAATGGTACCAATATGATGCATATCCTTGCTTCAGGGCCTGAGCTATAGGCAGTTAGATTTGGGTTTGTCATTTTAGGCAAAAATTGAAACAAAGGGGCTAATCCTTAAGACATTTAAACCCCAAATCTATTTTGCATGAAGAAATGTAAGGGATTTCTGCCCTCAGTTCATACAAGAGACCACAGGAAACTTCTTATAATATCTGTACATTATAAGAAGACCTGTAAATGCAAAAGTACAATGATTGATGTTTTGCTTTAGCTTTGAGATTAAGAATCAATGGTAGACACCTTGCAAGTGTATCTACCATGTATGAACTGAGGGCAGAAATCCCTTACATTTCTTAAAACCTGTTGAGGATAGAGGGCGCTATTTACACTTTGGGGGAAAATCGTGCCCAATTTAAACGGCCTCGTACTCTATTCTTGCTCGTACAATATGCATATTATTATTACTATTGGATAGAAACTAATCTCAAGTTTCTAAAACCGTTTGAATTATATCTGTGAGTAAAACAGAACTAATTTTGCAGCAAACTTCCTGTCAGAAAGTGAAAAATCTGAAATCGAGGCTCTGTTCCAGGCCCTCCCTATCATTTTGCTTGAGATTTATGACTATACATGCACTTCATACACCTTCCACTAGATGTCAATAGGCTGTGAGAGGTGAAATGGGGTCTCAATCTCTTTCTATGGTCAAAAGAGACAGCTTGGAATGACATGACCCCAGAATTCGTTTGTTCAGGAAGCGCATAAAGGTCACCAGTATTGGCTTCTGAAAAGCATTCGTTATAGACGTCTTATATCTCCGGCTTTGGTTTTATTTGATAAATGTGATAATATCATCGTAAAGTATGTTTTTTCAATATAGTTTTATTAGATTATTGAAATTTTTTCGGGACGTTAGGCGTGTTGCGTTCTATGCGTTTGTTCACGAAGGAGAGCTTCGCGCCACTTGGCAAGTTTTGCTTGCTAATTCAATTGGGAAAAAGGCCATTCTAAACCCAAACAACGATTATTCCCGACAAAGGACCCCTTGTACAACATTCTGATGGAAGATCATCAAAAGTAGGACCCATTATATGATGCTATTTCATATATCTGTCGAACATGTGTACTATTAGTTTGCGCCCAGATTTTGGTCGTACTGAAGTTATTTTTAGAATTCTAACACTGCGATTGCATTAACCTGTTGGGGATGGGGGCGCTGTTTAGACTATTTATGCTAATGTGGCTAATTTTTTAAACGGCTTCCCACAAAATCCTTGATCGTACAATATGCATATTATTATTATTATTGGATGGAAAACAGTCTATAGTTTCTATAGGAGTTGAAATTTTGTCTCTAAGTGGAACAGAGCCCATTCTACAGCAATTTCCCTGACATGGAGTCAGATTTGAGAAATGTTGGCCACTTTTCTGAAGTCAGTTAAAAGGGCACTGTCGTTGCTATGACTATACGGACACTTCTTACGTCTTCCCCTGGATGCCTTTACGTGATGACGATTCCAACGGGCTCGATTGCGCGTTCACAGGCCCTACAAATGAAAAAACTCTGAAGCTAGTCATTCTTTGGGAGCTGCGTAACGCGCGTGGAAGACACCGACCCTCTCCTGTTCCAAGCGTTAGTTTAGCCTGTTATATTTCTCCGGTCATCTTTTCACTCGTTATAGGAGTTACAAACATCACAAAGTAGTTAATTTAAAGCGTTTTATAGCAATTTATATCCGTTTAGTGCGATTTTGGGACATTTATTTTTGCAACGATGTGAAAAGTTGGGCACGCTTTTCAGTTCATCCCGAACGTAGTTGACATTTCCACATGGCAAGAGGACAGCTTTCCACCAAAAGACGATTTCTCCCAAGAAAGGATCCTTTGCCCAAGATACTGATGGAAGAACAGCTCAAGGTAGGACATTTTTATTATGATAAATCGTGTTTCTGTCGAAACATTTTAGTGGCTTAGGACGCCATTTTTTTGACGTAGCTTCGCTTGGCGCAAACTGTATTGAAAAGTAAGGATAAATTAAAAAATGTAATAACGCAATTGTATTAAGAATTAAATTGTCTATCAATCCCTGTCCACCCTATATTTTTTAGTCACGTTTATGAGTATTTATGTATAAGAGTAGATCACTGTCTAAGTGGCGCAAGGACAAATTCTGACCAGCTGAGTTACATTTCACATTGTCTAACCATGATTTTGGTGGCTAAATATAAACATTTTCGATCAAACTGTATATGCATGTTGTAATGTGATGTTACAGGAGTGTCATCGGAAGAATTCTGAGAAGGTTAGTGAAAAAATTAATATCTTTTGGCGATGTTGACTTTTATCGCTCACTTTGGCTAGAATCAATGCTGGGCTGCTAATTGCTATGTGCTAAGCTAATATAACGATTTATTGTGTTTTCGCTGTAAGACACTTAGAAAATCTGAAATATTGTCTGTATTCACAGGATCTGTGTCTTTCGATTCGTGTATGCTGTGTATTTTTACGAAATGTTTGATGATTAGTAGTTAGGTAAACACGTTGCTCATTGTAATTATTCTAGTCCATTTGTGATGGTGGGTGCAATTGTAAACTATGCCATCTACCTGAAATATGCACTTTTTTCTAACAAAACCTATCCCATACCATAAATATGTTATCAGACTGTCATCTAATGAGTTTTTTTGTTGGTTAGGGGCTATAAATATCTTAGTTTAGCCGAATTGGTGATGGCTACTGGTGTTGGTGGACAAATAAAAGATGGTGGATTATGCTAATGTGTTTTTAGGTAATAGATGTACATCTTTACATATTGTGTCTTCCCTGTAAAACATTTTAAAAATCGGAAATGTTGACTGGATTCATAAGATCTGTGTCTTTCATTAGCTGTATTGGACTTTAATGTGTGAAAGTTAAATATTTAAAAAAAATATTTTTTTTGAATTTCGCGGCACTGGTTTTTCAGTGGGGGGGGGGGGGGGTGCCGCTAGCGCCACGCTGATCCTAGACAGGTTAAGAACTAGTGTATCTATCATTTCCTATACAACATGTATTTTTTAGTCATGTTTATGAATAGTTATTTGGTCAGAATAGGTGAGTTTTAGAAAAATATCCGCACATTCTGGGAAAAATATGCTACGTTAGCACAATGTATAACCACTGATTTCAGCTCTAAATATGCACATTTTCGAACAAAACATAAGTGTATGTATAACCTGATTTTATAGGACTGTCATCTGATGAAGCTTATCAAGGTTAGTCAAAAATTATATATATTTTGCTGGTTTGTTACGATCGCTAACTTTTGCTGCTGGTAAATGGCTTGTGTTTCTAGCTATTGTGGTAAGCTAATATAATGCTATATTGTGTTTTCGCTGTAAAACACTTAAGAAATCGGAAATATTGGCTGGATTCACAAGATGTTTGTCTTTCATTTGCTGTACACCATGTATTTTTCATAAATGTTTTATGATGAGTATTTAGGTATTTCACGTTGGTGTCTGTAATTACTCTGGTATTACTCTGCTTCGGTGCTATTTGTGACGGTAGCTGTGATGGTAGCTGCAATGTAAAACTGATTTATACCTCAAATATGCACATTCTTCGAACAAAACATAGATTTATTGTATAACATGTTATAAGACTGTCATCTGATGAAGTTGTTTCTTGGTTAGTTTGGTTGGTTCTTGGTTAGTTAGGTTGGTTTTGTGCATGCTACCTGTGCTGTGAAAAATGTCTGTCCTTTTTTGTATTTGGTGGTGAGCTAACATAAATATACGTGGTGTTTTCGCTGTAAAACATTTTAAAAAATCGGACATGTTGGCTGGATTCACAAGATGTGTATCTTTCATTTGATGTATTGGACTAGTTAATGTGTGAAAGTTAAATATTTCTAAAAAATATATTTTGAATTTCGCGCTCTGCGAAGGCAGCGGAATATTTTGGGTGTTCCGCTAGCTAGGTTAGATTCTATTGAGTCTTCAGTTACATTGAGCTGATTTCTGATGTGCTGTTTTTCCGTAGTGTATTTCTGTATTGTTTTAGTGATTCACCATAGTGAAGATGTAGGCTCAGGTTTTCTGGGTCTCTATGTTTTTGGTTGGATAGGTTTCTCAATTTCTTTCTTAGGTGTGTGGATGTGGCTGGTAGTGTTGTGTTCTGGATGTGGGTCCTCTATGTGTAGGTCCAGGGGGAGGGGTCCCACAGAGAGTCTTGCTGGTCTGGGCTGTCTATTGATCTGTTGCTCCTGTGTAGATATTAAACTATATAGATATGAAACACAGCCTCACAGCCTGGGAGTATGTGTGACTTTCATGTTGAGGCCCTCTTTTTCTAAATGGAGTGTGGACATGGTTGGTTTGGGGGTTATTGATTGGTTGGGGTGGGGGTGTGGATGTGGCTGGTGGTGTTGTGGTGTCTTGCTGGTCTATTGATATGTTGCTGTTAGGGCGGTGATTGTTTTAGTGATAGTTCTCTCTGTGTGTTTCAGTGTTTACATCATGTACCATAGTGATAGTTCTCTCTGTGTTTCAGTGTTTACATCATGTACCATAGTGATAGTTCTCTCTGTGTGTTTCAGTGTTTACATCATGTACCATAGTGATAGTTATCTCTGTGTGTTTCAGTGTTTACATCATGTACCATAGTGATAGTTCTCTCTGTGTGTTTCAGTGTTTACATCATGTACCATAGTGATAGTTCTCTCTGTGTGTTTCAGTGTTTACATCATGTACCATAGTGATAGTTCTCTCTGTGTGTTTCAGTGTTTACATCATGTACCATAGTGATAGTTCTCTCTGTGTGTTTCAGTGTTTACATCATGTATCATAGTGATAGTTCTCTCTGTGTGTTTCAGTGTTTACATCATGTACCATAGTGATAGTTCTCTCTGTGTGTTTCAGTGTTTACATCATGTACCATAGTGATAGTTCTCTCTGTGTGTTTCAGCGTTTACATCATGTAACATAGTGATAGTTCTCTCTGTGTGTTTCAGTGTTTACATCATGTACCATAGTGATAGTTCTCTCTGTGTGTTTCAGTGTTTACATCATGTACCATAGTGATAGTTCTCTCTGTGTGTTTCAGTGTTTACATCATGTACCATAGTGATAGTTCTCTCTGTGTGTTTCAGTGTTTACATCATGTACCATAGTGATAGTTCTCTCTGTGTGTTTCAGTGTTTACATCATGTACCATAGTGATAGTTCTCTCTGTGTTTCAGTGTTTACATCATGTACCATAGTGATAGTTCTCTCTGTGTGTTTCAGTGTTTACATCATGTACCATAGTGATAGTTCTCTCTGTGTGTTTCAGTGTTTACATCATGTACCATAGTGATAGTTCTCTCTGTGTGTTTCAGTGTTTACATCATGTACCATAGTGATAGTTCTCTCTGTGTGTTTCAGGGTTTACATCATGTACCATAGTGATAGTTCTCTCTGTGTGTTTCAGTGTTTACATCATGTACCATAGTGATAGTTCTCTCTGTGTGTTTCAGTGTTTACATCATGTACCATAGTGATAGTTCTCTCTGTGTGTTTCAGTGTTTACATCATGTACCATAGTGATAGTTCTCTCTGTGTGTTTCAGTGTTTACATCATGTACCATAGTGATAGTTCTCACTGTGTGTTTCAGTGTTTACATCATGTACCATAGTGATAGTTCTCACTGTGTGTTTCAGTGTTTACATCATGTACCATAGTGATAGTTCTCTCTGTGTGTTTCAGTGTTTACATCATGTACCATAGTGATAGTTCTCTCTGTGTGTTTCAGTGTTTACATCATGTACCATAGTGATAGTTCTCTCTGTGTGTTTCAGTGTTTACATCATGTACCATAGTGATAGTTCTCTCTGTGTGTTTCAGTGTTTACATCATGTACCATAGTGATAGTTCTCTCTGTGTGTTTCAGTGTTTACATCATGTACCATAGTGATAGTTCTCTCTGTGTGTTTCAGTGTTTACATCATGTACCATAGTGATAGTTCTCTCTGTGTGTTTCAGTGTTTACATCATGTACCATAGTGATAGTTCTCTCTGTGTGTTTCAGTGTTTACATCATGTACCATAGTGATAGTTCTCTCAGTGTGTTTCAGTGTTTACATCATGTACCATAGTGATAGTTCTCTCTGTGTGTTTCAGTGTTTACATCATGTACCATAGTGATAGTTCTCTCTGTGTGTTTCAGTGTTTACATCATGTACCATAGTGATAGTTCTCTCTGTGTGTTTCAGTGTTTACATCATGTACCATAGTGATAGTTCTCTCTGTGTGTTTCAGTGTTTACATCATGTACCATAGTGATAGTTCTCTCTGTGTGTTTCAGTGTTTACATCATGTACCATAGTGATAGTTCTCTCTGTGTGTTTCAGTGTTTACATCATGTACCATAGTGATAGTTCTCTCTGTGTGTTTCAGTGTTTACATCATGTACCATAGTGATCGTTCTCTCTGTGTGTTTCAGTGTTTACATCATGTACCATAGTGATAGTTCTCTCTGTGTGTTTCAGTGTTTCCCATCATGTACCATAGTGATAGTTCTCTCTGTGTGTTTCAGTGTTTACATCATGTACCATAGTGATAGTTCTCTCTGTGTGTTTCAGTGTTTACATCATGTAACATAGTGATAGTTCTCTGTGTGTTTCAGTGTTTACATCATGTACCATAGTGATAGTTCTCTCTGTGTGTTTCAGTGTTTACATCATGTACCATAGTGATCGTTCTCTCTGTGTGTTTCAGTGTTTACATCATGTACCATAGTGATAGTTCTCTCTGTGTGTTTCAGTGTTTACATCATGTACCATAGTGATAGTTATCTCTGTGTGTTTCAGTGTTTACATCATGTACCATAGTGATAGTTCTCTCTGTGTGTTTCAGTGTTTACATCATGTACCATAGTGATAGTTCTCTCTGTGTGTTTCAGTGTTTACATCATGTACCATAGTGATAGTTCTCTCTGTGTGTTTCAGTGTTTACATCATGTACCATAGTGATAGTTCTCTCTGTGTGTTTCAGTGTTTATATCATGTACCATAGTGATAGTTATCTCTGTGTGTTTCAGTGTTTACATCATGTACCATAGTGATAGTTCTCTCTGTGTGTTTCAGTGTTAACATCATGTACCATAGTGATAGTTCTCTCTCTGTGTTTCAGTGTTTACATCATGTACCATAGTGATAGTTCTCTCTGTGTGTTTCAGTGTTTACATCATGTACCATAGTGATAGTTATCTCTGTGTGTTTCAGTGTTTACATCATGTACCATAGTGATAGTTCTCTCTGTGTGTTTCAGTGTTTACATCATGTACCATAGTGATAGTTCTCTCTGTGTGTTTCAGTGTTTACATCATGTACCATAGTGATAGTTCTCTCTGTGTGTTTCAGTGTTTACATCATGTACCATAGTGATAGTTCTCTCTGTGTGTTTCAGTGTTTACATCATGTGCCATAGTGATAGTTCTCTCTGTGTGTTTCAGTGTTTACATCATGTACCATAGTGATAGTTCTCTCTGTGTGTTTCAGTGTTTACATCATGTACCATAGTGATAGTTCTCTCTGTGTGTTTCAGTGTTTACATCATGTACCATAGTGATAGTTCTCTCTGTGTGTTTCAGTGTTTACATCATGTACCATAGTGATCGTTCTCTCTGTGTGTTTCAGTGTTTACATCATGTACCATAGTGATAGTTCTCTCTGTGTGTTTCAGTGTTTACATCATGTACCATAGTGATAGTTCTCTCTGTGTGTTTCAGTGTTTCCATCATGTACCATAGTGATAGTTCTCTCTGTGTGTTTCAGTGTTTACATCATGTACCATAGTGATAGTTCTCTCTCTGTGTTTCAGTGTTTACATCATGTACCATAGTGATAGTTCTCTCTGTGTGTTTCAGTGTTTACATCATGTACCATAGTGATAGTTCTCTCTGTGTGTTTCAGTGTTTCCATCATGTACCATAGTGATAGTTCTCTCTGTGTGTTTCAGTGTTTACATCATGTGCCATAGTGATAGTTCTCTCTGTGTGTTTCAGTGTTTACATCATGTACCATAGTGATAGTTCTCTCTGTGTGTTTCAGTGTTTACATCATGTGCCATAGTGATAGTTCTCTCTGTGTGTTTCAGTGTTTACATCATATACCATAGTGATAGTTCTCTCTGTGTGTTTCAGTGTTTACATCATGTACCATAGTGATCGTTCTCTCTGTGTGTTTCAGTGTTTACATCATGTACCATAGTGATAGTTCTCTCTGTGTGTTTCAGTGCTGTTGAGTACACTGGTATACTGTAGCCTCGGACAAGGTGGAGGTAAGTACATTTCTCTATATTCATCACCTGTTCTATAATAGTAACATTTCTCTATATTCATCACCTGTTCTATAATAGTAACATTTCTCTATATTCATCACCTGTTCTATAATAGTAACATTTCTCTTTATTCATCACCTGTTCTATAATAGTAATCAGGTCTGCAGTATTAGGATAGTGATAGTCTGACACCATCTCTCTCTCTCCCTCTCTTTCCCTGTATGTGTGTGTCTGTGTGTATGAAAATATGTTATGTGTGTGGGTAGAGTCCAGTGTAGTGTGGGTAGAGTCCAGTGTAGTGTGGGTAGAGTCCAGTGTAGTGTGGGTAGAGTCCGGTGTAGTGTGAGTAGAGTCCAGTGTAGTGTGGGTAGAGTCCAGTGTAGTGTGGGTAGAGTCCATTGTAGTGTGGGTAGAGTCCAGTGTAGTGTGGGTAGAGTCCAGTGTAGTGTGGGTAGAGTCCAGTGTAGTGTGGGTAGAGTCCGGTGTAGTGTGAGTAGAGTCCAGTGTAGTGTGGGTAGAGTCCAGTGTAGTGTGGGTAGAGTCCAGTGTAGTGTGGGTAGAGTCCGGTGTAGGGTGAGTAGAGTCCAGTGTAGTGTGGGTAGAGTCCAGTGTAGTGTGGGTAGAGTCCAGTGTAGTGTGGGTAGAGTCCAGTGTAGTGTGTGGGTAGAGTCCAGTGTAGTGTGAGTAGAGTCCAGTGTAGTGTGGGTAGAGTCCATTGTAGTGTGAGTAGAGTCCAGTGTAGTGTGGGTAGAGTCCAGTGTAGTGTGGGTAGAGTCCAGAGTAGTGTGGTAGAGTCCAGTGTAGTGTATGGGTAGAGTCCAGTGTAGTGTAGGTAGAGTCTAGTGTAGCGTGGGTAGAGTCCACTGTAGTGTGTAGGTAGAGTCCAGTGTAGTGTGGGTAGAGTCCAGTGTAGTGTCGGTAGAGTCCAGCGTAGTGTGAGTAGAGTCCAGTGTAGTGTGAGTAGAGTCCAGTGTAGTGTGGGTAGAGTCCAGTGTAGTGTGAGTAGAGTCCAGTGTAGTGTGGGTAGAGTCCAGTGTAGTGTGGGTAGAGTCCAGTGTAGTGTGGGTAGAGTCCAGTGTAGTGTGGGTAGAGGCCAGTGTAGTGTAGGTAGAGTCCAGTGTAGTGTGTGGGTAGAGTCCAGTGTAGTGTGGGTAGAGTCCAGTGTAGTGTGAGTAGAGTCCAGTGTAGTGTGGGTAGAGTCCAGTGTAGTGTAGGTAGAGTCCAGTGTAGTGTGTGGGTAGAGTCCAGTGTAGTGTGAGTAGAGTCCAGTGTAGTGTGTCGGTAGAATCCAGTGTAGTGTGTGTAGAGTCCAGTGTACTGTGAGTAGAGTCCAGTGTAGTGTGGGTAGAGTCCAGTGTAGTGTGGGTAGAGTCCAGTGTAGTATGTGGGTAGAGTCCAGTGTAGTGTGAGTAGAGTCCAGTGTAGTGTGGGTAGAGTCCAGTATAGTGTGTGGGTAGAGTCCAGTGTAGTGTGAGTAGAGTCCAGGGTAGTGTGGGTAGAGTCCAGTGTAGTGTGAGTAGAGTCCAGGGTAGTGTGGGTAGAGTCCAGTGTAGTGTGAGTAGAGTCCAGTGTAGTGTGTGGGTAGAGTCCAGTGTAGGGTGAGTAGAGTCCAGTGTAGTGTGGGTAGAGTCCAGTGTAGTGTGGGTAGAGTCCAGTGTAGTGTGGGTAGAGTCCAGTGTAGTGTGTGGGTAGAGTCCAGTGTAGTGTGAGTAGAGTCCAGTGTAGTGTGGGTAGAGTCCATTGTAGTGTGAGTAGAGTCCAGTGTAGTGTGGGTAGAGTCCAGTGTAGTGTGGGTAGAGTCCAGAGTAGTGTGGTAGAGTCCAGTGTAGTGTATGGGTAGAGTCCAGTGTAGTGTAGGTAGAGTCTAGTGTAGCGTGGGTAGAGTCCACTGTAGTGTGTAGGTAGAGTCCAGTGTAGTGTGGGTAGAGTCCAGTGTAGTGTCGGTAGAGTCCAGCGTAGTGTGAGTAGAGTCCAGTGTAGTGTGAGTAGAGTCCAGTTTAGTGTGGGTAGAGTCCAGTGTAGTGTGAGTAGAGTCCAGTGTAGTGTGGGTAGAGTCCAGTGTAGTGTGGGTAGAGTCCAGTGTAGTGTGGGTAGAGTCCAGTGTAGTGTGGGTAGAGGCCAGTGTAGTGTAGGTAGAGTCCAGTGTAGTGTGTGGGTAGAGTCCAGTGTAGTGTGGGTAGAGTCCAGTGTAGTGTGAGTAGAGTCCAGTGTAGTGTGGGTAGAGTCCAGTGTAGTGTAGGTAGAGTCCAGTGTAGTGTGTGGGTAGAGTCCAGTGTAGTGTGAGTAGAGTCCAGTGTAGTGTGTCGGTAGAATCCAGTGTAGTGTGTGTAGAGTCCAGTGTACTGTGAGTAGAGTCCAGTGTAGTGTGGGTAGAGTCCAGTGTAGTGTGGGTAGAGTCCAGTGTAGTATGTGGGTAGAGTCCAGTGTAGTGTGAGTAGAGTCCAGTGTAGTGTGGGTAGAGTCCAGTATAGTGTGTGGGTAGAGTCCAGTGTAGTGTGAGTAGAGTCCAGGGTAGTGTGGGTAGAGTCCAGTGTAGTGTGAGTAGAGTCCAGTGTAGTGTGGGTAGAGTCCAGTGTAGTGTGGGTAGAGTCCAGAGTAGTATGGTAGAGTCCAGTGTAGTGTATGGGTAGAGTCCAGTGTAGTGTGGGTAGAGTCCTGTCTAGTGTCTGGGTAGAGTCCAGTGTAGTGTGAGTAGAGTCTAGTGTAGTGTGGGTAGAGTCCAGTGTAGTGTAGGTAGAGTCCAGTGTAGTGTAGGTAGAGTCTAGTGTAGCGTGGGTAGAGTCCACTGTAGTGTGTAGGTAGAGTCCAGTGTAGTGTGGGTAGAGTCCAGTGTAGTGTCGGTAGAGTCCAGCGTAGTGTGAGTAGAGTCCAGTGTAGTGTGAGTAGAGTCCAGTGTAGTGTGGGTAGAGTCCAGTGTAGTGTGAGTAGAGTCCAGTGTAGTGTGGGTAGAGTCCAGTGTAGTGTAGGTAGAGTCCAGTGTAGTGTGTGGGTAGAGTCCAGTGTAGTGTGGGTAGAGTCCAGTGTAGTGTGAGTAGAGTCCAGTGTAGTGTGGGTAGAGTCCAGTGTAGTGTAGGTAGAGTCCAGTGTAGTGTGTGGGTAGAGTCCAGTGTAGTGTGAGTAGAGTCCAGTGTAGTGTGTCGGTAGAATCCAGTGTAGTGTGTGTAGAGTCCAGTGTACTGTGAGTAGAGTCCAGTGTAGTGTGGGTAGAGTCCAGTGTAGTGTGGGTAGAGTCCAGTGTAGTATGTGGGTAGAGTCCAGTGTAGTGTGAGTAGAGTCCAGTGTAGTGTGGGTAGAGTCCAGTATAGTGTGTGGGTAGAGTCCAGTGTAGTGTGAGTAGAGTCCAGTGTAGTGTGGGTAGAGTCCAGTGTAGTGTGAGTAGAGTCCAGTGTAGTGTGGGTAGAGTCCAGTGTAGTGTGGGTAGAGTCCAGTGTAGTGTGGGTAGAGTCCAGTGTAGTGTGGGTAGAGTCCAGTGTAGGGTGAGTAGAGTCCAGTGTAGTGTGGGTAGAGTCCAGTGTAGTGTGGGTAGAGTCCAGTGTAGTGTGGGTAGAGTCCAGTGTAGTGTGTGGGTAGAGTCCAGTGTAGTGTGAGTAGAGTCCAGTGTAGTGTGGGTAGAGTCCATTGTAGTGTGAGTAGAGTCCAGTGTAGTGTGGGTAGAGTCCAGAGTAGTGTGGTAGAGTCCAGTGTAGTGTATGGGTAGAGTCCAGTGTAGTGTAGGTAGAGTCTAGTGTAGCGTGGGTAGAGTCCACTGTAGTGTGTAGGTAGAGTCCAGTGTAGTGTGGGTAGAGTCCAGTGTAGTGTCGGTAGAGTCCAGCGTAGTGTGAGTAGAGTCCAGTATAGTGTGAGTAGAGTCCAGTGTAGTGTGGGTAGAGTCCAGTGTAGTGTGAGTAGAGTCCAGTGTAGTGTGGGTAGAGTCCAGTGTAGTGTGGGTAGAGTCCAGTGTAGTGTCGGTAGAGTCCAGCGTAGTGTGAGTAGAGTCCAGTGTAGTGTGAGTAGAGTCCAGTGTAGTGTGGGTAGAGTCCAGTGTAGTGTGAGTAGAGTCCAGTGTAGTGTGGGTAGAGTCCAGTGTAGTGTAGGTAGAGTCCAGTGTAGTGTGTGGGTAGAGTCCAGTGTAGTGTGGGTAGAGTCCAGTGTAGTGTGAGTAGAGTCCAGTGTAGTGTGGGTAGAGTCCAGTGTAGTGTAGGTAGAGTCCAGTGTAGTGTGTGGGTAGAGTCCAGTGTAGTGTGAGTAGAGTCCAGTGTAGTGTGTCGGTAGAATCCAGTGTAGTGTGTGTAGAGTCCAGTGTACTGTGAGTAGAGTCCAGTGTAGTGTGGGTAGAGTCCAGTGTAGTGTGGGTAGAGTCCAGTGTAGTATGTGGGTATAGTCCAGTGTAGTGTGAGTAGAGTCCAGTGTAGTGTGGGTAGAGTCCAGTATAGTGTGTGGGTAGAGTCCAGTGTAGTGTGAGTAGAGTCCAGTGTAGTGTGGGTAGAGTCCAGTGTAGTGTGAGTAGAGTCCAGTGTAGTGTGGGTAGAGTCCAGTGTAGTGTGGGTAGAGTCCAGTGTAGTGTGGGTAGAGTCCAGTGTAGTGTGGGTAGAGTCCAGTGTAGGGTGAGTAGAGTCCAGTGTAGTGTGGGTAGAGTCCAGTGTAGTGTGGGTAGAGTCCAGTGTAGTGTGGGTAGAGTCCAGTGTAGTGTGTGGGTAGAGTCCAGTGTAGTGTGAGTAGAGTCCAGTGTAGTGTGGGTAGAGTCCATTGTAGTGTGAGTAGAGTCCAGTGTAGTGTGGGTAGAGTCCAGTGTAGTGTGGGTAGAGTCCAGAGTAGTGTGGTAGAGTCCAGTGTAGTGTATGGGTAGAGTCCAGTGTAGTGTAGGTAGAGTCTAGTGTAGCGTGGGTAGAGTCCACTGTAGTGTGTAGGTAGAGTCCAGTGTAGTGTGGGTAGAGTCCAGTGTAGTGTCGGTAGAGTCCAGCGTAGTGTGAGTAGAGTCCAGTGTAGTGTGAGTAGAGTCCAGTGTAGTGTGGGTAGAGTCCAGTGTAGTGTGAGTAGAGTCCAGTGTAGTGTGGGTAGAGTCCAGTGTAGTGTGGGTAGAGTCCAGTGTAGTGTGGGTAGAGTCCAGTGTAGTGTGGGTAGAGGCCAGTGTAGTGTAGGTAGAGTCCAGTGTAGTGTGTGGGTAGAGTCCAGTGTAGTGTGGGTAGAGTCCAGTGTAGTGTGAGTAGAGTCCAGTGTAGTGTGGGTAGAGTCCAGTGTAGTGTAGGTAGAGTCCAGTGTAGTGTGTGGGTAGAGTCCAGTGTAGTGTGAGTAGAGTCCAGTGTAGTGTGTCGGTAGAATCCAGTGTAGTGTGTGTAGAGTCCAGTGTACTGTGAGTAGAGTCCAGTGTAGTGTGGGTAGAGTCCAGTGTAGTGTGGGTAGAGTCCAGTGTAGTATGTGGGTAGAGTCCAGTGTAGTGTGAGTAGAGTCCAGTGTAGTGTGGGTAGAGTCCAGTATAGTGTGTGGGTAGAGTCCAGTGTAGTGTGAGTAGAGTCCAGGGTAGTGTGGGTAGAGTCCAGTGTAGTGTGAGTAGAGTCCAGTGTAGTGTGGGTAGAGTCCAGTGTAGTGTGGGTAGAGTCCAGAGTAGTATGGTAGAGTCCAGTGTAGTGTATGGGTAGAGTCCAGTGTAGTGTGGGTAGAGTCCTGTCTAGTGTCTGGGTAGAGTCCAGTGTAGTGTGAGTAGAGTCTAGTGTAGTGTGGGTAGAGTCCAGTGTAGTGTAGGTAGAGTCCAGTGTAGTGTAGGTAGAGTCTAGTGTAGCGTGGGTAGAGTCCACTGTAGTGTGTAGGTAGAGTCCAGTGTAGTGTGGGTAGAGTCCAGTGTAGTGTCGGTAGAGTCCAGCGTAGTGTGAGTAGAGTCCAGTGTAGTGTGAGTAGAGTCCAGTGTAGTGTGGGTAGAGTCCAGTGTAGTGTGAGTAGAGTCCAGTGTAGTGTGGGTAGAGTCCAGTGTAGTGTAGGTAGAGTCCAGTGTAGTGTGTGGGTAGAGTCCAGTGTAGTGTGGGTAGAGTCCAGTGTAGTGTGAGTAGAGTCCAGTGTAGTGTGGGTAGAGTCCAGTGTAGTGTAGGTAGAGTCCAGTGTAGTGTGTGGGTAGAGTCCAGTGTAGTGTGAGTAGAGTCCAGTGTAGTGTGTCGGTAGAATCCAGTGTAGTGTGTGTAGAGTCCAGTGTACTGTGAGTAGAGTCCAGTGTAGTGTGGGTAGAGTCCAGTGTAGTGTGGGTAGAGTCCAGTGTAGTATGTGGGTAGAGTCCAGTGTAGTGTGAGTAGAGTCCAGTGTAGTGTGGGTAGAGTCCAGTATAGTGTGTGGGTAGAGTCCAGTGTAGTGTGAGTAGAGTCCAGTGTAGTGTGGGTAGAGTCCAGTGTAGTGTGAGTAGAGTCCAGTGTAGTGTGGGTAGAGTCCAGTGTAGTGTGGGTAGAGTCCAGAGTAGTATGGTAGAGTCCAGTGTAGTGTATGGGTAGAGTCCAGTGTAGTGTGGGTAGAGTCCTGTCTAGTGTCTGGGTAGAGTCCAGTGTAGTGTGAGTAGAGTCTAGTGTAGTGTGGGTAGAGTCCAGTGTAGTGTAGGTAGAGTCCAGTGTAGTGTAGGTAGAGTCTAGTGTAGCGTGGGTAGAGTCCACTGTAGTGTGTAGGTAGAGTCCAGTGTAGTGTGGGTAGAGTCCAGTGTAGTGTCGGTAGAGTCCAGCGTAGTGTGAGTAGAGTCCAGTGTAGTGTGGGTAGAGTCCAGTGTAGTGTCGGTAGAGTCCAGCGTAGTGTGAGTAGAGTCCAGTGTAGTGTGGGTAGAGTCCAGTGTAGTGTGGGTAGAGTCCAGTGTAGTGTGGGTAGAGTCCAGTGTAGTGTGGGTAGAGTCCAGTGTAGTGTGGGTAGAGGCCAGTGTAGTGTGGGTAGAGTCCAGTGTAGTGTGTGGGTAGAGTCCAGTGTAGTGTGGGTAGAGTCCAGTGTAGTGTGAGTAGAGTCCAGTGTAGTGTGGGTAGAGTCCAGTGTAGTGTAGGTAGAGTCCAGTGTAGTGTGTGAGTAGAGTCCAGTGTAGTGTGTCGGTAGAATCCAGTGTAGTGTGAGTAGAGTCCAGTGTACTGTGAGTAGAGTCCAGTGTAGTGTGGGTAGAGTCCAGTGTAGTGTGGGTAGAGTCCAGTGTAGTGTGTCGGTAGAATCCAGTGTAGTGTGTGTAGAGTCCAGTGTACTGTGAGTAGAGTCCAGTGTAGTGTGGGTAGAGTCCAGTGTAGTGTGGGTAGAGTCCAGTGTAGTATGTGGGTAGAGTCCAGTGTAGTGTGAGTAGAGTCCAGTGTAGTGTGGGTAGAGTCCAGTATAGTGTGTGGGTAGAGTCCAGTGTAGTGTGAGTAGAGTCCAGGGTAGTGTGGGTAGAGTCCAGTGTAGTGTGAGTAGAGTCCAGTGTAGTGTGGGTAGAGTCCAGTGTAGTGTGGGTAGAGTCCAGAGTAGTATGGTAGAGTCCAGTGTAGTGTATGGGTAGAGTCCAGTGTAGTGTGGGTAGAGTCCTGTCTAGTGTCTGGGTAGAGTCCAGTGTAGTGTGAGTAGAGTCTAGTGTAGTGTGGGTAGAGTCCAGTGTAGTGTAGGTAGAGTCCAGTGTAGTGTAGGTAGAGTCTAGTGTAGCGTGGGTAGAGTCCACTGTAGTGTGTAGGTAGAGTCCAGTGTAGTGTGGGTAGAGTCCAGTGTAGTGTCGGTAGAGTCCAGCGTAGTGTGAGTAGAGTCCAGTGTAGTGTGAGTAGAGTCCAGTGTAGTGTGGGTAGAGTCCAGTGTAGTGTGAGTAGAGTCCAGTGTAGTGTGGGTAGAGTCCAGTGTAGTGTAGGTAGAGTCCAGTGTAGTGTGTGGGTAGAGTCCAGTGTAGTGTGGGTAGAGTCCAGTGTAGTGTGAGTAGAGTCCAGTGTAGTGTGGGTAGAGTCCAGTGTAGTGTAGGTAGAGTCCAGTGTAGTGTGTGGGTAGAGTCCAGTGTAGTGTGAGTAGAGTCCAGTGTAGTGTGTCGGTAGAATCCAGTGTAGTGTGTGTAGAGTCCAGTGTACTGTGAGTAGAGTCCAGTGTAGTGTGGGTAGAGTCCAGTGTAGTGTGGGTAGAGTCCAGTGTAGTATGTGGGTAGAGTCCAGTGTAGTGTGAGTAGAGTCCAGTGTAGTGTGGGTAGAGTCCAGTATAGTGTGTGGGTAGAGTCCAGTGTAGTGTGAGTAGAGTCCAGTGTAGTGTGGGTAGAGTCCAGTGTAGTGTGAGTAGAGTCCAGTGTAGTGTGGGTAGAGTCCAGTGTAGTGTGGGTAGAGTCCAGAGTAGTATGGTAGAGTCCAGTGTAGTGTATGGGTAGAGTCCAGTGTAGTGTGGGTAGAGTCCTGTCTAGTGTCTGGGTAGAGTCCAGTGTAGTGTGAGTAGAGTCTAGTGTAGTGTGGGTAGAGTCCAGTGTAGTGTAGGTAGAGTCCAGTGTAGTGTAGGTAGAGTCTAGTGTAGCGTGGGTAGAGTCCACTGTAGTGTGTAGGTAGAGTCCAGTGTAGTGTGGGTAGAGTCCAGTGTAGTGTCGGTAGAGTCCAGCGTAGTGTGAGTAGAGTCCAGTGTAGTGTGGGTAGAGTCCAGTGTAGTGTCGGTAGAGTCCAGCGTAGTGTGAGTAGAGTCCAGTGTAGTGTGGGTAGAGTCCAGTGTAGTGTGGGTAGAGTCCAGTGTAGTGTGGGTAGAGTCCAGTGTAGTGTGGGTAGAGTCCAGTGTAGTGTGGGTAGAGGCCAGTGTAGTGTGGGTAGAGTCCAGTGTAGTGTGTGGGTAGAGTCCAGTGTAGTGTGGGTAGAGTCCAGTGTAGTGTGAGTAGAGTCCAGTGTAGTGTGGGTAGAGTCCAGTGTAGTGTAGGTAGAGTCCAGTGTAGTGTGTGAGTAGAGTCCAGTGTAGTGTGTCGGTAGAATCCAGTGTAGTGTGAGTAGAGTCCAGTGTACTGTGAGTAGAGTCCAGTGTAGTGTGGGTAGAGTCCAGTGTAGTGTGGGTAGAGTCCAGTGTAGTATGTGGGTAGAGTCCAGTGTAGTGTGAGTAGAGTCCAGTGTAGTGTGGGTAGAGTCCAGTATAGTGTGTGGGTAGAGTCCAGTGTAGTGTGAGTAGCGTCCAGTGTAGTGTGTGGGTAGAGTCCAGTGTAGTGTGGGTAGAGTCCAGTGTAGTGTGTCGGTAGAGTCCAGTGTAGTGTGGGTAGACTCCAGTGTAGTGTGGGTAGAGTCCAGTGTAGTGTGAGTAGAGTCCAGTTTAGTGTGTAGGTAGAGTCCAGTGTAGTGTGAGTAGAGTCCAGTGTAGTGTGGGTAGAGTCCAGTGTAATGTGGGTAGAGTCCAGTGTAGTGTGGGTAGAGTCCAGTGTAGTGTGGGTAGAGTCCAGTGTAGTGTGGGTAGAGTCCAGTGTAATGTGGGTAGAGTCCAGTGTAGTGTGGGTAGAGTCCAGTGTAGTGTGGGTAGAGTCCAGTGTAGTGTAGGTAGAGTCCAGTGTAGTGTAGGTAGAGTCTAGTGTAGCGTGGGTAGAGTCCACTGTAGTGTGTAGGTAGAGTCCAGTGTAGTGTGGGTAGAGTCCAGTGTAGTGTCGGTAGAGTCCAGCGTAGTGTGAGTAGAGTCCAGTGTAGTGTGAGTAGAGTCCAGTGTAGTGTGGGTAGAGTCCAGTGAAGTGTGGGTAGAGTCCAGTGTAGTGTGGGTAGAGTCCAGTGTAGTGTGGGTAGAGTCCAGTGTAGTGTGGGTAGAGTCCAGTGTAGTGTGTGGGTAGAGTCCAGTGTAGTGTGGGTAGAGTCCAGTGTAGTGTGAGTAGAGTCCAGTGTAGTGTGGGTAGAGTCCAGTGTAGTGTAGGTAGAGTCCAGTGTAGTGTGTGAGTAGAGTCCAGTGTAGTGTGTCGGTAGAATCCAGTGTAGTGTGAGTAGAGTCCAGTGTACTGTGAGTAGAGTCCAGTGTAGTGTGGGTAGAGTCCAGTGTAGTGTGGGTAGAGTCCAGTGTAGTATGTGGGTAGAGTCCAGTGTAGTGTGAGTAGAGTCCAGTGTAGTGTGGGTAGAGTCCAGTATAGTGTGTGGGTAGAGTCCAGTGTAGTGTGAGTAGCGTCCAGTGTAGTGTGTGGGTAGAGTCCAGTGTAGTGTGGGTAGAGTCCAGTGTAGTGTGTCGGTAGAGTCCAGTGTAGTGTGGGTAGACTCCAGTGTAGTGTGGGTAGAGTCCAGTGTAGTGTGAGTAGAGTCCAGTTTAGTGTGTAGGTAGAGTCCAGTGTAGTGTGAGTAGAGTCCAGTGTAGTGTGGGTAGAGTCCAGTGTAATGTGGGTAGAGTCCAGTGTAGTGTGGGTAGAGTCCAGTGTAGTGTGGGTAGAGTCCAGTGTAGTGTGGGTAGAGTCCAGTGTAATGTGGGTAGAGTCCAGTGTAGTGTGGGTAGAGTCCAGTGTAGTGTGGGTAGAGTCCAGTGTAGTGTAGGTAGAGTCCAGTGTAGTGTAGGTAGAGTCTAGTGTAGCGTGGGTAGAGTCCACTGTAGTGTGTAGGTAGAGTCCAGTGTAGTGTGGGTAGAGTCCAGTGTAGTGTGTGGGTAGAGTCCAGTGTAGTGTGGGTAGAGTCCAGTGTAGTGTGAGTAGAGTCCAGTGTAGTGTGGGTAGAGTCCAGTGTAGTGTAGGTAGAGTCCAGTGTAGTGTGTGAGTAGAGTCCAGTGTAGTGTGTCGGTAGAATCCAGTGTAGTGTGAGTAGAGTCCAGTGTACTGTGAGTAGAGTCCAGTGTAGTGTGGGTAGAGTCCAGTGTAGTGTGGGTAGAGTCCAGTGTAGTATGTGGGTAGAGTCCAGTGTAGTGTGAGTAGAGTCCAGTGTAGTGTGGGTAGAGTCCAGTATAGTGTGTGGGTAGAGTCCAGTGTAGTGTGAGTAGCGTCCAGTGTAGTGTGTGGGTAGAGTCCAGTGTAGTGTGGGTAGAGTCCAGTGTAGTGTGTCGGTAGAGTCCAGTGTAGTGTGGGTAGACTCCAGTGTAGTGTGGGTAGAGTCCAGTGTAGTATGAGTAGAGTCCAGTGTAGTGTGAGTAGAGTCCAGTGTAGTGTGGGTAGAGTCCAGCGTAATGTGTGGGTAGAGTCCAGTGTAGTGTGGGTAGAGCCCAGTGTAGTGTGGGTAGAGTCCAGTGTAGTGTGGGTAGAGTCCAAGTAGTGTGAGTAGAGTCCAGTGTAGTGTGAGTAGAGTCCAGTGTAGTGTGTGGGTAGAGTCCAGTGTAGTGTGTGGGTAGAGTCCAGTGTAGTGTGAGTAAAGTCCAGTGTAGTGTGGGTAGAGTCCAGTGTAGTGTGGGTAGAGTGCAGTGTAGTGTGAGTAGATTCCAGTGTAGTGTGTTGGTAGAGTCCAGTGTAGTGTGAGTAGAGTCCAGTGTAGTGTGTGTGTAGAGTCCAGTGTAGTTTGGGTAGAGTCCAGTGTAGTGTGGGTAGAGTCCAGTGTAGTGTGGGTAGAGTCCAGTGTAGTGTGAGTAGAGTCCAGTGGAGTGTGAGTAGAGCCCAGTGGAGTGTGGGTAGAGTCCAGTGTAGTGTGGGTAGAGTCCAGTGTAGTGTGGGTAGAGTCCAGCGTAATGTGTGGGTAGAGTCCAGTGTAATGTGGGTAGAGTCCAGTGTAGTGTGGGTAGAGTCCAGTGTAGTGTGGGTAGAGTCCAGTGTAATGTGGGTAGAGTCCAGTGTAGTGTGGGTAGAGTCCAGTGTAGTGTGAGTAGAGTCCAGTGTAGTGCGGGTAGAGTCCAGTGTAGTGTGGGTAAAGTCCAGTGTAATGTGGGTAGAGTCCAGTGTAGTGTGGGTAGAGTCCAGTGTAGTGTGGGTAGAGTCCAGTGTAGTGTGAGTAGAGTCCAGTGTAGTGTGTCGGTAGAGTCCAGTGTAGTGTGAGTAGAGTCCAGTGTAGTGTGAGTAGAGTCCAGTGTAGTATGGGTAGAGTCCAGTGTAGTGTGGGTAGAGTCCAGTGTAGTGTGTGGGTAGAGTCCAGTGTAGTGTGAGTAGAGTCCAGTGTAGTGTGTGGGTAGAGTCCAGTGTAGTGTGGGTAGAGTCCAGTGTAGTGTGAGTAGAGTCCAGTGTAGTGTGGTAGAGTCCAGTGTAGTGTGGGTAGAGTCCAGTGTAGTGTGGGTAGAGTCCAGTGTAGTGTGTGGGTAGAGTCCAGTGTAGTGTGGGTAGAGTCCAGTGTAGTGTGGGTAGAGTCCAGTGTAGTATGGGTAGAGTCCAGTGTAGTGTGCCGAAAGAGTCCAGTGTAGTGTAGGTAGAGTCCAGTATAGTTTGGGTAGAGTCCAGTGTAGTGTGGGTAGAGTCCAGTGTAGTGTGTGGGTAGAGTCCAGTGTAGTGTAGGTAGAGTCCAGTGTAGTGTGAGTAGAGTCCAGTGTAGTGTGGGTAGAGTCCAAGTAGTGTGAGTAGAGTCCAGTGTAGTGTGAGTAGAGTCCAGTGTAGTGTGTGGGTAGAGTCCAGTGTAGTGTGTGGGTAGAGTCCATTGTAGTGTGAGTAAAGTCCAGTGTAGTATGGGTAGAGTCCAGTGTAGTGTGGGTAGAGTGCAGTGTAGTGTGAGTAGATTCCAGTGTAGTGTGTTGGTAGAGTCCAGTGTAGTGTGAGTAGAGTCCAGTGTAGTGTGTTTGTAGAGTCCAGTGTAGTTTGGGTAGAGTCCAGTGTAGTGTGGGTAGAGTCCAGTGTAGTGTGAGTAGAGTCCAGTGTAGTGTGGGTAGAGTCCAGTGTAGTGTGAGTAGAGTCCAGTGGAGTGTGAGTAGAGCCCAGTGGAGTGTGGGTAGAGTCCAGTGTAGTGTGGGTAGAGTCCAGTGTAGTGTGGGTAGAGTCCAGCGTAATGTGTGGGTAGAGTCCAGTGTAGTGTGGGTAGAGTCCAGTGTAGTGTGGGTAGAGTCCAGTGTAGTGTGGGTAGAGTCCAGCGTAGTGTGAGTAGAGTCCAGTGTAGTGTGAGTAGAGTCCAGTGTAGTGTGTGGGTAGAGTCCAGTGTAGTGTGTGGGTAGAGTCCAGTGTAGTGTGAGTAGAGTCCAGTGTAGTGTGAGTAGAGTCCAGTGTAGTGTGGGTAGAGTCCATTGTAGTGTAGGTAGAGTCCAGTGTAGTGTGTGGGTAGAGTCCGGTGTAGTGTGGGTAGAGTCCAGTGTAGTGTGAGTAGAGTCCAGGGTAGTGTGAGTAGAGTCCAGTGTAGTGTGGGTAGAGTCCAGTGTAGTGTAGGTAGAGTCCAGTGTAGTGTGTGGGTAGAGTCCAGTGTAGTGTGGGTAGAGTCCAGTGTAGTGTGGGTAGAGTCCAGTGTAGTGTGAGTAGAGTCCAGTGTAGTGTGAGTAGAGTCCAGTGTAGTGTGGGTAGAGTCCTTTGTAGTGTAGGTAGAGTCCAGTGTAGTGTGTGGGTAGAGTCCGGTGTAGTGTGGGTAGAGTCCAGTGTAGTGTGAGTAGAGTCCAGGGTAGTGTGAGTAGAGTCCAGTGTAGTGTGGGTAGAGTCCAGTGTAGTGTAGGTAGAGTCCAGTGTAGTGTGTGGGTAGAGTCCAGTGTAGTGTGGGTAGAGTCCAGTGTAGTGTGGGTAGAGTCCAGTGTAGTGTGGGTAGAGTCCAGTGTAGTGTGGGTAGAGTCCAGTGTAGTGCGGGTAGAGTCCAGTGTAGTGTGGGTAAAGTCCAGTGTAGTGTGGGTAGAGTCCATTGTAGTGTAGGTAGAGTCCAGTGTAGTGTGTGGGTAGAGTCCAGTGTAGTGTGGGTAGAGTCCAGTGTAGTGTGGGTAGAGTCCAGTGTAGTGTGGGTAGAGTCCAGTGTAGTGCGGGTAGAGTCCAGTGTAGTGTGGGTAAAGTCCAGTGTAGTGTGGGTAGAGTCCATTGTAGTGTAGGTAGAGTCCAGTGTAGTGTGTGGGTAGAGTCCAGTGTAGTGTGGGTAGAGTCCAGTGTAGTGTGAGTAGAGTCCAGTGTAGTGTGAGTAGAGTCCAGTGTAGTGTGGGTAGAGTCCAGTGTAGTGTAGGTAGAGTCCAGTGTAGTGTGTGGGTAGAGTCCAGTGTAGTGTGGGTAGAGTCCAGTGTAGTGTGGGTAGAGTCCAGTGTAGTGTGGGTAGAGTCCAGTGTAGTATGAGTAGAGTCCAGTGTAGTGTGGGTAGAGTCCAGTGTAGTGTGGGTAGAGTCCAGTGTAGTGTGGGTAGAGTCCAGTGTAGTGTGGGGAGAGTCCACTGTAACGTGGGTAGAGTCCACTGTAGTGTGGGTAGAGTCCAGTGTAGTGTGGGTAGAGTCCAGTGTAGTGTGGGTAGAGTCCAGTGTAGTGCGGGTAGAGTCCAGTGTAGTATGGGTAAAGTCCAGTGTAATGTGGGTAGAGTCCAGTGTAGTATGGGTAGAGTCCAGTGTAGTGTGAGTAGATTCCAGTGTAGTGTGTCGGTAGAGTCCAGTGTAGTGTGAGTAGAGTCCAGTGTAGTGTGAGTAGAGTCCAGTGTAGTGTGGGTAGAGTCCAGTGTAGTGTGGGTAGAGTCCAGTGTAGTGTGTGGGTAGAGTCCAGTGTAGTGTGGGTAGAGTCCAGTGTAGTGTGAGTAGAGTCCAGTGTAGTGTGGGTAGAGTCCAGTGTAGTGCGGGTAGAGTCCAGTGTAGTGTGGGTAAAGTCCAGTGTAGTGTGGGTAGAGTCCATTGTAGTGTAGGTAGAGTCCAGTGTAGTGTGTGGGTAGAGTCCAGTGTAGTGTGGGTAGAGTCCAGTGTAGTGTGAGTAGAGTCCAGTGTAGTGTGAGTAGAGTCCAGTGTAGTGTGGGTAGAGTCCAGTGTAGTGTAGGTAGAGTCCAGTGTAGTGTGTGGGTAGAGTCCAGTGTAGTGTGGGTAGAGTCCAGTGTAGTGTGGGTAGAGTCCAGTGTAGTATGAGTAGAGTCCAGTGTAGTGTGGGTAGAGTCCAGTGTAGTGTGGGTAGAGTCCAGTGTAGTGTGGGTAGAGTCCAGTGTAGTGTGGGTAGAGTCCAGTGTAGTGTGGGTAGAGTCCACTGTAACGTGGGTAGAGTCCACTGTAGTGTGGGTAGAGTCCAGTGTAGTGTGGGTAGAGTCCAGTGTAGTGTGGGTAGAGTCCAGTGTAGTGCGGGTAGAGTCCAGTGTAGTATGGGTAAAGTCCAGTGTAATGTGGGTAGAGTCCAGTGTAGTATGGGTAGAGTCCAGTGTAGTGTGAGTAGAGTCCAGTGTAGTGTGAGTAGAGTCCAGTGTAGTGTGGGTAGAGTCCAGTGTAGTGTGGGTAGAGTCCAGTGTAGTGTGTGGGTAGAGTCCAGTGTAGTGTGGGTAGAGTCCAGTGTAGTGTGAGTAGAGTCCAGTGTAGTGTGGGTAGATTCCAGTGTAGTGTGGGTAGAGTCCAGTGTAGTGTGGGTAGAGTCCAGTGTATTGTGGGTAGAGTCCAGTGTAGTGTGGGTAGAGTCCAGTGTAGTGTGGGGAGAGTCCACTGTAGCGTGGGTAGAGTCCACTGTAGTGTGGGTAGAGTCCAGTGTAGTGTGGTTAGAGTCCAGTGTAGTGTGGGTAGAGTCCAGTGTAGTGCGGGTAGAGTCCAGTGTAGTGTGGGTAAAGTCCAGTGTAATGTGGGTAGAGTCCAGTGTAGTATGGGTAGAGTCCAGTGTAGTGTGGGTAGAGTCCAGTGTAGTGTGAGTAAAGTCCAGTGTAGTGTGTCGGTAGAATCCAGTGTAGTGTGAGTAGAGTCCAGTGTAGTGTGAGTAGAGTCCAGTGTAGTGTGTCGGTAGAGTCCAGTGTAGTGTGAGTAGAGTCCAGTGTAGTGCGGGTAGAGTCCAGTGTAGTGTGAGCAGAGTCCAGTGTAGTGTGAGTAGAGTCCAGTGTAGTGTGGGTAGAGTCCAGTGTAGTGTGGGTAGAGTCCAGTGTAGTGTGTGGGTAGAGTCCAGTGTAGTGTGGGTAGAGTCCAGTGTAGTGTGAGTAGAGTCCAGTGTAGTGTGGTAGAGTCCAGTGTAGTGTGGGTAGAGTCCAGTGTAGTGTGGGTAGAGTCCAGTGTAGTGTGGGTAGAGTCCAGTGTAGTGTAGGTATAGTCCAGTGTAGTGTGTGGGTAGAATCCAGTGTAGTGTGGGTAGAGTCCAGTGTAGTGTGGGTAGAGTCCAGTGTAGTATGAGTAGAGTCCAGTGTAGTGTGGGTAGAGTCCAGTGTAGTGTGGGTAGATTCCAGTGTAGTGTGGGTAGAGTCCAGTGTAGTTTGGGTAGAGTCCAGTGTAGTGTGGGTAGAGTCCAGTGTAGTGTGGGTAGAGTCCAGTGTAGTGCGGGTAGAGTCCAGTGTAGTGTGGGTAAAGTCCAGTGTAATGTGGGTAGAGTCCAGTGTAGTATGGGTAGAGTCCAGTGTAGTGTGGGTAGAGTCCAGTGTAGTGTGAGTAGAGTCCAGTGTAGTGTGTCGGTAGAGTCCAGTGTAGTGTGGGTAGAGTCCAGTGTAGTGCGGGTAGAGTCCAGTGTAGTGTGTTGGTAGAGTCCAGTGTAGTGTGAGTAGAGTCCAGTGTAGTGTGTTGGTAGAGTCCAGTGTAGTGTGTTGGTAGAGTCCAGTGTAGTGTGAGTAGAGTCCAGTGTAGTGTGTTGGTAGAGTCCAGTGTAGTGTGTTGGTAGAGTCCAGTGTACTGTGAGTAGAGTCCAGTGTAGTGTGTCGGTAGAATCCAGTGTAGTGTGAGTAGAGTCCAGTGTAGTGTGGGTAGAGTCCAGTGTAGTGTGGGTAGAGTCCAGTGTAGTGTGGGTAGAGTCCAGTGTAGTGTGTAGGTAGAGTCCAGTGTAGTGTGAGTAGAGTCCAGTGTAGTGTGAGTAGAGTCCAGTGTAGTGTGGGTAGAGTCCAGTGTAGTGTGGGTAGAGTCCAGTGTAGTGTGTGGGTAGAGTCCAGTGTAGTGTGGGTAGAGTCCAGTGTAGTGTGAGTAGAGTCCATTGTAGTGTGGTAGAGTCCAGTGTAGTGTGGGTAGAGTCCAGTGTAGTGTGGGTAGAGTCCAGTGTAGTGTGTGGGTAGAGTCCAGTGTAGTGTGGGTAGAGTCCAGTGTAGTATGGGTAGAGTCCAGTGTAGTGTGTCGAAAGAGTCCAGTGTAGTGTAGGTAGAGTCCAGTATAGTATGGGTAGAGTCCAGTGTAGTGTGGGTAGAGTCCAGTGTAGTGTGGGTAGAGTCCAGTGTAGTGTAGGTAGAGTCCAGTGTAGTGTGGGTAGAGTCCAGTGTAGTGTGAGTAGAGTCCAGTGTAGTGTGAGTAGAGTCCAGTGTAGTGTAGGTAGAGTCCAGTATAGTTTGGGTAGAGTCCAGTGTAGTGTGGGTAGAGTCCAGTGTAGTGTGGGTAGAGTCCAGTGTAGTGTAGGTAGAGTCCAGTGTAGTGTGGGTAGAGTCCAGTGTAGTATGAGTAGAGTCCAGTGTAGTGTGAGTAGAGTCCAGTGTAGTGTGGGTAGAGTCCAGCGTAATGTGTGGGTAGAGTCCAGTGTAGTGTGGGTAGAGCCCAGTGTAGTGTGGGTAGAGTCCAGTGTAGTGTGGGTAGAGTCCAAGTAGTGTGAGTAGAGTCCAGTGTAGTGTGAGTAGAGTCCAGTGTAGTGTGTGGGTAGAGTCCAGTGTAGTGTGTGGGTAGAGTCCAGTGTAGTGTGAGTAAAGTCCAGTGTAGTGTGGGTAGAGTCCATTGTAGTGTGGGTAGAGTGCAGTGTAGTGTGAGTAGATTCCAGTGTAGTGTGTTGGTAGAGTCCAGTGTAGTGTGAGTAGAGTCCAGTGTAGTGTGTGTGTAGAGTCCAGTGTAGTTTGGGTAGAGTCCAGTGTAGTGTGGGTAGAGTCCAGTGTAGTGTGGGTAGAGTCCAGTGTAGTGTGAGTAGAGTCCAGTGGAGTGTGAGTAGAGCCCAGTGTAGTGTGGGTAGAGTCCAGTGTAGTGTGAGTAGAGTCCAGTGTAGTGTGAGTAGAGTCCAGTGTAGTGTAGGTAGAGTCCAGTATAGTTTGGGTAGAGTCCAGTGTAGTGTGGGTAGAGTCCAGTGTAGTGTGGGTAGAGTCCAGTGTAGTGTAGGTAGAGTCCAGTGTAGTGTGGGTAGAGTCCAGTGTAGTATGAGTAGAGTCCAGTGTAGTGTGAGTAGAGTCCAGTGTAGTGTGGGTAGAGTCCAGCGTAATGTGTGGGTAGAGTCCAGTGTAGTGTGGGTAGAGCCCAGTGTAGTGTGGGTAGAGTCCAGTGTAGTGTGGGTAGAGTCCAAGTAGTGTGAGTAGAGTCCAGTGTAGTGTGAGTAGAGTCCAGTGTAGTGTGTGGGTAGAGTCCAGTGTAGTGTGTGGGTAGAGTCCAGTGTAGTGTGAGTAAAGTCCAGTGTAGTGTGGGTAGAGTCCATTGTAGTGTGGGTAGAGTACAGTGTAGTGTGAGTAGATTCCAGTGTAGTGTGTTGGTAGAGTCCAGTGTAGTGTGAGTAGAGTCCAGTGTAGTGTGTGTGTAGAGTCCAGTGTAGTTTGGGTAGAGTCCAGTGTAGTGTGGGTAGAGTCCAGTGTAGTGTGGGTAGAGTCCAGTGTAGTGTGAGTAGAGTCCAGTGGAGTGTGAGTAGAGCCCAGTGGAGTGTGGGTAGAGTCCAGTGTAGTGTGGGTAGAGTCCAGTGTAGTGTGGGTAGAGTCCAGCGTAATGTGTGGGTAGAGTCCAGTGTAATGTGGGTAGAGTCCAGTGTAGTGTAGGTAGAGTCCAGTGTAGTGTGGGTAGAGTCCAGTGTAATGTGGGTAGAGTCCAGTGTAGTGTGGGTAGAGTCCAGTGTAGTGTGAGTAGAGTCCAGTGTAGTGCGGGTAGAGTCCAGTGTAGTGTGGGTAAAGTCCAGTGTAATGTGGGTAGAGTCCAGTGTAGTGTGGGTAGAGTCCAGTGTAGTGTGGGTAGAGTCCAGTGTAGTGTGAGTAGAGTCCAGTGTAGTGTGTCGGTAGAGTCCAGTGTAGTGTGAGTAGAGTCCAGTGTAGTGTGAGTAGAGTCCAGTGTAGTATGGGTAGAGTCCAGTGTAGTGTGGGTAGATTCCAGTGTAGTGTGTGGGTAGAGTCCAGTGTAGTGTGAGTAGAGTCCAGTGTAGTGTGTGGGTAGAGTCCAGTGTAGTGTGGGTAGAGTCCAGTGTAGTGTGAGTAGAGTCCAGTGTAGTGTGGTAGAGTCCAGTGTAGTGTGGGTAGAGTCCAGTGTAGTGTGGGTAGAGTCCAGTGTAGTGTGTGGGTAGAGTCCAGTGTAGTGTGGGTAGAGTCCAGTGTAGTGTGGGTAGAGTCCAGTGTAGTATGGGTAGAGTCCAGTGTAGTGTGCCGAAAGAGTCCAGTGTAGTGTAGGTAGTGTCCAGTATAGTTTGGGTAGAGTCCAGTGTAGTGTGGGTAGAGTCCAGTGTAGTGTGGGTAGAGTCCAGTGTAGTGTAGGTAGAGTCCAGTGTAGTGTGAGTAGAGTCCAGTGTAGTGTGGGTAGAGTCCAGCGTAATGTGTGGGTAGAGTCCAGTGTAGTGTGGGTAGAGCCCAGTGTAGTGTGGGTAGAGTCCAGTGTAGTGTGGGTAGAGTCCAAGTAGTGTGAGTAGAGTCCAGTGTAGTGTGAGTAGAGTCCAGTGTAGTGTGTGGGTAGAGTCCAGTGTATTGTGTGGGTAGAGTCCAGTGTAGTGTGAGTAAAGTCCAGTGTAGTGTGGGTAGAGTCCAGAGTAGTGTGGGTAGAGTGCAGTGTAGTGTGAGTAGATTCCAGTGTAGTGTGTTGGTAGAGTCCAGTGTAGTGTGAGTAGAGTCCAGTGTAGTGTGTGTGTAGAGTCCAGTGTAGTTTGGGTAGAGTCCAGTGTAGTGTGGGTAGAGTCCAGTGTAGTGTGAGTAGAGTCCAGTGTAGTCTGGGTAGAGTCCAGTGTAGTGTGAGTAGAGTCCAGTGGAGTGTGAGTAGAGCCCAGTGGAGTGTGGGTAGAGTCCAGTGTAGTGTGGGTAGAGTCCAGTGTAGTGTGGGTAGAGTCCAGCGTAATGTGTGGGTAGAGTCCAGTGTAGTGTGGGTAGAGTCCAGTGTAGTGTGGGTAGAGTCCAGTGTAGTGTGGGTAGAGTCCAGCGTAGTGTGAGTAGAGTCCAGTGTAGTGTGAGTAGAGTCCAGTGTAGTGTGTGGGTAGAGTCCAGTGTAGTGTGTGGGTAGAGTCCAGTGTAGTGTGAGTAGAGTCCAGTGTAGTGTGAGTAGAGTCCAGTGTAGTGTGGGTAGAGTCCATTGTAGTGTAGGTAGAGTCCAGTGTAGTGTGTGGGTAGAGTCCGGTGTAGTGTGGGTAGAGTCCAGTGTAGTGTGAGTAGAGTCCAGTGTAGTGTGAGTAGAGTCCAGTGTAGTGTGGGTAGAGTCCAGTGTAGTGTAGGTAGAGTCCAGTGTAGTGTGTGGGTAGAGTCCAGTGTAGTGTGGGTAGAGTCCAGTGTAGTGTGGGTAGAGTCCAGTGTAGTGTGGGTAGAGTCCAGTGTAGTGTGGGTAGAGTCCAGTGTAGTGCGGGTAGAGTCCAGTGTAGTGTGGGTAGAGTCCAGTGTAGTGTGTGGGTAGAGTCCAGTGTAGTGTGGGTAGAGTCCAGTGTAGTGTGAGTAGAGTCCAGTGTAGTGTGGGTAGATTCCAGTGTAGTGTGGGTAGAGTCCAGTGTAGTGTGGGTAGAGTCCAGTGTAGTGTGGGTAGAGTCCAGTGTAGTGTGGGTAGAGTCCAGTGTAGTGTGGGGAGAGTCCACTGTAGCGTGGGTAGAGTCCAATGTAGTGTGGATAGAGTCCAGTGTAGTGTGGGTAGAGTCCAGTGTAGTGTGGGTAGAGTCCAGTGTAGTGCGGGTAGAGTCCAGTGTAGTGTGGGTAAAGTCCAGTGTAATGTGGGTAGAGTCCATTGTAGTATGGGTAGAGTCCAGTGTAGTGTGGGTAGAGTCCAGTGTAGTGTGAGTAAAGTCCAGTGTAGTGTGTCGGTAGAATCCAGTGTAGTGTGAGTAGAGTCCAGTGTAGTGTGAGTAGAGTCCAGTGTAGTGTGTCGGTAGAGTCCAGTGTAGTGTGAGTAGAGTCCAGTGTAGTGCGGGTAGAGTCCAGTGTAGTGTGAGCAGAGTCCAGTGTAGTGTGAGTAGAGTCCAGTGTAGTGTGGGTAGAGTCCAGTGTAGTGTGGGTAGAGTCCAGTGTAGTGTGTGGGTAGAGTCCAGTGTAGTGTGGGTAGAGTCCAGTGTAGTGTGAGTAGAGTCCAGTGTAGTGTGGTAGAGTCCAGTGTAGTGTGGGTAGAGTCCAGTGTAGTGTGTGTAGAGTCCAGTGTAGTGTGGGTAGAGTCCAGTGTAGTGTAGGTAGAGTCCAGTGTAGTGTGTGGGTAGAATCCAGTGTAGTGTGGGTAGAGTCCAGTGTAGTGTGGGTAGAGTCCAGTGTAGTATGAGTAGAGTCCAGTGTAGTGTGGGTAGAGTCCAGTGTAGTGTGGGTAGAGTCCAGTGTAGTGTGGGTAGAGTCCAGTGTAGTGTGGGTAGAGTCCAGTGTAGTGTGGGTAGAGTCCAGTGTAGTGTGGGTAGAGTCCAGTGTAGTGCGGGTAGAGTCCAGTGTAGTGTGGGTAAAGTCCAGTGTAATGTGGGTAGAGTCCAGTGTAGTATGGGTAGAGTCCAGTGTAGTGTGGGTAGAGTCCAGTGTAGTGTGAGTAGAGTCCAGTGTAGTGTGTCGGTAGAATCCAGTGTAGTGTGAGTAGAGTCCAGTGTAGTGTGAGTAGAGTCCAGTGTAGTGTGGGTAGAGTCCAGTGTAGTGTGGGTAGAGTCCAGTGTAGTGTGGGTAGAGTCCAGTGTAGTGTGAGTAGAGTCCAGTGTAGTGTGTCGGTAGAGTCCAGTGTAGTGTGGGTAAAGTCCAGTGTAATGTGAGTAGAGTCCAGTGTAGTGTGGGTAGAGTCCAGTGTAGTGTGGGTAGAGTCCAGTGTAGTGTGAGTAGAGTCCAGTGTAGTGTGTCGGTAGAGTCCAGTGTAGTGTGAGTAGAGTCCAGTGTAGTGTGAGTAGAGTCCAGTGTAGTGTGGGTAGAGTCCAGTGTAGTGTGGGTAGAGTCCAGTGTAATGTGTGGGTAGAGTCCAGTGTAGTGTGGGTAGAGTCCAGTGTAGTGTGGGTAGAGTCCAGTGTAGTGTGGGTAGAGTCCAGCGTAGTGTGAGTAGAGTCCAGTGTAGTGTGAGTAGAGTCCAGTGTAGTGTATGGGTAGAGTCCAGTGTAGTGTGTGGGTAGAGTCCAGTGTAGTGTGAGTAGAGTCCAGTGTAGTGTGAGTAGAGTCCAGTGTCGTGTGGGTAGAGTCCAGTGTAGTGTGAGTAGAGTCCAGTGTAGTGTGAGAAGAGTCCAGTGTAGTGTGGGTAGAGTCCAGTGTAGTGTAGGTAGAGTCCAGTGTAGTGTGTGGGTAGAGTCCAGTGTAGTGTGGGTAGAGTCCAGTGTAGTGTGGGTAGAGTCCAGTGTAGTGTGGGTAGAGTCCAGTGTAGTGTGGGTAGAGTCCAGTGTAGTGCAGGTAGAGTCCAGTGTAGTGTGGGTAGAGTCCAGTGTAGTGTGTGGGTAGAGTCCAGTGTAGTGTGGGTAGAGTCCAGTGTAGTGTGAGTAGAGTCCAGTGTAGTGTGGGTAGATTCCAGTGTAGTGTGGGTAGAGTCCAGTGTAGTGTGGGTAGAGTCCAGTGTAGTGCGGGTAGAGTCCAGTGTAGTGTGGGTAAAGTCCAGTGTAATGTGGGTAGAGTCCATTGTAGTATGGGTAGAGTCCAGTGTAGTGTGGGTAGAGTCCAGTGTAGTGTGAGTAAAGTCCAGTGTAGTGTGTCGGTAGAATCCAGTGTAGTGTGAGTAGAGTCCAGTGTAGTGTGAGTAGAGTCCAGTGTAGTGTGTCGGTAGAGTCCAGTGTAGTGTGAGTAGAGTCCAGTGTAGTGCGGGTAGAGTCCAGTGTAGTGTGAGCAGAGTCCAGTGTAGTGTGAGTAGAGTCCAGTGTAGTGTGGGTAGAGTCCAGTGTAGTGTGGGTAGAGTCCAGTGTAGTGTGTGGGTAGAGTCCAGTGTAGTGTGGGTAGAGTCCAGTGTAGTGTGAGTAGAGTCCAGTGTAGTGTGGTAGAGTCCAGTGTAGTGTGGGTAGAGTCCAGTGTAGTGTGTGTAGAGTCCAGTGTAGTGTGGGTAGAGTCCAGTGTAGTGTAGGTATAGTCCAGTGTAGTGTGTGGGTAGAATCCAGTGTAGTGTGGGTAGAGTCCAGTGTAGTGTGGGTAGAGTCCAGTGTAGTATGAGTAGAGTCCAGTGTAGTGTGGGTAGAGTCCAGTGTAGTGTGGGTAGAGTCCAGTGTAGTGTGGGTAGAGTCCAGTGTAGTGTGGGTAGAGTCCAGTGTAGTGTGGGTAGAGTCCAGTGTAGTGTGGGTAGAGTCCAGTGTAGTGCGGGTAGAGTCCAGTGTAGTGTGGGTAAAGTCCAGTGTAATGTGGGTAGAGTCCAGTGTAGTATGGGTAGAGTCCAGTGTAGTGTGGGTAGAGTCCAGTGTAGTGTGAGTAGAGTCCAGTGTAGTGTGTCGGTAGAATCCAGTGTAGTGTGAGTAGAGTCCAGTGTAGTGTGAGTAGAGTCCAGTGTAGTGTGGGTAGAGTCCAGTGTAGTGTGGGTAGAGTCCAGTGTAGTGTGGGTAGAGTCCAGTGTAGTGTGAGTAGAGTCCAGTGTAGTGTGTCGGTAGAGTCCAGTGTAGTGTGGGTAAAGTCCAGTGTAATGTGGGTAGAGTCCAGTGTAGTGTGGGTAGAGTCCAGTGTAGTGTGGGTAGAGTCCAGTGTAGTGTGAGTAGAGTCCAGTGTAGTGTGTCGGTAGAGTCCAGTGTAATGTGGGTAGAGTCCATTGTAGTATGGGTAGAGTCCAGTGTAGTGTGGGTAGAGTCCAGTGTAGTGTGGGGAGAGTCCACTGTAGCGTGGGTAGAGTCCAATGTAGTGTGGATAGAGTCCAGTGTAGTGTGGGTAGAGTCCAGTGTAGTGTGGGTAGAGTCCAGTGTAGTGCGGGTAGAGTCCAGTGTAGTGTGGGTAAAGTCCAGTGTAATGTGGGTAGAGTCCATTGTAGTATGGGTAGAGTCCAGTGTAGTGTGGGTAGAGTCCAGTGTAGTGTGAGTAAAGTCCAGTGTAGTGTGTCGGTAGAATCCAGTGTAGTGTGAGTAGAGTCCAGTGTAGTGTGAGTAGAGTCCAGTGTAGTGTGTCGGTAGAGTCCAGTGTAGTGTGAGTAGAGTCCAGTGTAGTGCGGGTAGAGTCCAGTGTAGTGTGAGCAGAGTCCAGTGTAGTGTGAGTAGAGTCCAGTGTAGTGTGGGTAGAGTCCAGTGTAGTGTGGGTAGAGTCCAGTGTAGTGTGTGGGTAGAGTCCAGTGTAGTGTGGGTAGAGTCCAGTGTAGTGTGAGTAGAGTCCAGTGTAGTGTGGTAGAGTCCAGTGTAGTGTGGGTAGAGTCCAGTGTAGTGTGTGTAGAGTCCAGTGTAGTGTGGGTAGAGTCCAGTGTAGTGTAGGTAGAGTCCAGTGTAGTGTGTGGGTAGAATCCAGTGTAGTGTGGGTAGAGTCCAGTGTAGTGTGGGTAGAGTCCAGTGTAGTATGAGTAGAGTCCAGTGTAGTGTGGGTAGAGTCCAGTGTAGTGTGGGTAGAGTCCAGTGTAGTGTGGGTAGAGTCCAGTGTAGTGTGGGTAGAGTCCAGTGTAGTGTGGGTAGAGTCCAGTGTAGTGTGGGTAGAGTCCAGTGTAGTGCGGGTAGAGTCCAGTGTAGTGTGGGTAAAGTCCAGTGTAATGTGGGTAGAGTCCAGTGTAGTATGGGTAGAGTCCAGTGTAGTGTGGGTAGAGTCCAGTGTAGTGTGAGTAGAGTCCAGTGTAGTGTGTCGGTAGAATCCAGTGTAGTGTGAGTAGAGTCCAGTGTAGTGTGAGTAGAGTCCAGTGTAGTGTGGGTAGAGTCCAGTGTAGTGTGGGTAGAGTCCAGTGTAGTGTGGGTAGAGTCCAGTGTAGTGTGAGTAGAGTCCAGTGTAGTGTGTCGGTAGAGTCCAGTGTAGTGTGGGTAAAGTCCAGTGTAATGTGAGTAGAGTCCAGTGTAGTGTGGGTAGAGTCCAGTGTAGTGTGGGTAGAGTCCAGTGTAGTGTGAGTAGAGTCCAGTGTAGTGTGTCGGTAGAGTCCAGTGTAGTGTGAGTAGAGTCCAGTGTAGTGTGAGTAGAGTCCAGTGTAGTGTGGGTAGAGTCCAGTGTAGTGTGGGTAGAGTCCAGTGTAATGTGTGGGTAGAGTCCAGTGTAGTGTGGGTAGAGTCCAGTGTAGTGTGGGTAGAGTCCAGTGTAGTGTGGGTAGAGTCCAGCGTAGTGTGAGTAGAGTCCAGTGTAGTGTGAGTAGAGTCCAGTGTAGTGTATGGGTAGAGTCCAGTGTAGTGTGTGGGTAGAGTCCAGTGTAGTGTGAGTAGAGTCCAGTGTAGTGTGAGTAGAGTCCAGTGTCGTGTGGGTAGAGTCCAGTGTAGTGTGAGTAGAGTCCAGTGTAGTGTGAGAAGAGTCCAGTGTAGTGTGGGTAGAGTCCAGTGTAGTGTAGGTAGAGTCCAGTGTAGTGTGTGGGTAGAGTCCAGTGTAGTGTGGGTAGAGTCCAGTGTAGTGTGGGTAGAGTCCAGTGTAGTGTGGGTAGAGTCCAGTGTAGTGTGGGTAGAGTCCAGTGTAGTGCAGGTAGAGTCCAGTGTAGTGTGGGTAGAGTCCAGTGTAGTGTGTGGGTAGAGTCCAGTGTAGTGTGGGTAGAGTCCAGTGTAGTGTGAGTAGAGTCCAGTGTAGTGTGGGTAGATTCCAGTGTAGTGTGGGTAGAGTCCAGTGTAGTGTGGGTAGAGTCCAGTGTAGTGCGGGTAGAGTCCAGTGTAGTGTGGGTAAAGTCCAGTGTAATGTGGGTAGAGTCCATTGTAGTATGGGTAGAGTCCAGTGTAGTGTGGGTAGAGTCCAGTGTAGTGTGAGTAAAGTCCAGTGTAGTGTGTCGGTAGAATCCAGTGTAGTGTGAGTAGAGTCCAGTGTAGTGTGAGTAGAGTCCAGTGTAGTGTGTCGGTAGAGTCCAGTGTAGTGTGAGTAGAGTCCAGTGTAGTGCGGGTAGAGTCCAGTGTAGTGTGAGCAGAGTCCAGTGTAGTGTGAGTAGAGTCCAGTGTAGTGTGGGTAGAGTCCAGTGTAGTGTGGGTAGAGTCCAGTGTAGTGTGTGGGTAGAGTCCAGTGTAGTGTGGGTAGAGTCCAGTGTAGTGTGAGTAGAGTCCAGTGTAGTGTGGTAGAGTCCAGTGTAGTGTGGGTAGAGTCCAGTGTAGTGTGTGTAGAGTCCAGTGTAGTGTGGGTAGAGTCCAGTGTAGTGTAGGTATAGTCCAGTGTAGTGTGTGGGTAGAATCCAGTGTAGTGTGGGTAGAGTCCAGTGTAGTGTGGGTAGAGTCCAGTGTAGTATGAGTAGAGTCCAGTGTAGTGTGGGTAGAGTCCAGTGTAGTGTGGGTAGAGTCCAGTGTAGTGTGGGTAGAGTCCAGTGTAGTGTGGGTAGAGTCCAGTGTAGTGTGGGTAGAGTCCAGTGTAGTGTGGGTAGAGTCCAGTGTAGTGCGGGTAGAGTCCAGTGTAGTGTGGGTAAAGTCCAGTGTAATGTGGGTAGAGTCCAGTGTAGTATGGGTAGAGTCCAGTGTAGTGTGGGTAGAGTCCAGTGTAGTGTGAGTAGAGTCCAGTGTAGTGTGTCGGTAGAATCCAGTGTAGTGTGAGTAGAGTCCAGTGTAGTGTGAGTAGAGTCCAGTGTAGTGTGGGTAGAGTCCAGTGTAGTGTGGGTAGAGTCCAGTGTAGTGTGGGTAGAGTCCAGTGTAGTGTGAGTAGAGTCCAGTGTAGTGTGTCGGTAGAGTCCAGTGTAGTGTGGGTAAAGTCCAGTGTAATGTGGGTAGAGTCCAGTGTAGTGTGGGTAGAGTCCAGTGTAGTGTGGGTAGAGTCCAGTGTAGTGTGAGTAGAGTCCAGTGTAGTGTGTCGGTAGAGTCCAGTGTAATGTGGGTAGAGTCCATTGTAGTATGGGTAGAGTCCAGTGTAGTGTGGGTAGAGTCCAGTGTAGTGTGAGTAAAGTCCAGTGTAGTGTGTCGGTAGAATCCAGTGTAGTGTGAGTAGAGTCCAGTGTAGTGTGAGTAGAGTCCAGTGTAGTGTGTCGGTAGAGTCCAGTGTAGTGTGAGTAGAGTCCAGTGTAGTGCGGGTAGAGTCCAGTGTAGTGTGAGCAGAGTCCAGTGTAGTGTGAGTAGAGTCCAGTGTAGTGTGGGTAGAGTCCAGTGTAGTGTGGGTAGAGTCCAGTGTAGTGTGTGGGTAGAGTCCAGTGTAGTGTGGGTAGAGTCCAGTGTAGTGTGAGTAGAGTCCAGTGTAGTGTGGGTAGAGTCCAGTGTAGTGTGGGTAGAGTCCAGTGTAGTGTAGGTATAGTCCAGTGTAGTGTGTGGGTAGAATCCAGTGTAGTGTGGGTAGAGTCCAGTGTAGTGTGGGTAGAGTCCAGTGTAGTATGAGTAGAGTCCAGTGTAGTGTGGGTAGAGTCCAGTGTAGTGTGGGTAGAGTCCAGTGTAGTGTGGGTAGAGTCCAGTGTAGTGTGGGTAGAGTCCAGTGTAGTGTGGGTAGAGTCCAGTGTAGTGTGGGTAGAGTCCAGTGTAGTGCGGGTAGAGTCCAGTGTAGTGTGGGTAAAGTCCAGTGTAATGTGGGTAGAGTCCAGTGTAGTATGGGTAGAGTCCAGTGTAGTGTGGGTAGAGTCCAGTGTAGTGTGAGTAGAGTCCAGTGTAGTGTGTCGGTAGAATCCAGTGTAGTGTGAGTAGAGTCCAGTGTAGTGTGAGTAGAGTCCAGTGTAGTGTGGGTAGAGTCCAGTGTAGTGTGGGTAGAGTCCAGTGTAGTGTGGGTAGAGTCCAGTGTAGTGTGAGTAGAGTCCAGTGTAGTGTGTCGGTAGAGTCCAGTGTAGTGTGGGTAAAGTCCAGTGTAATGTGGGTAGAGTCCAGTGTAGTGTGGGTAGAGTCCAGTGTAGTGTGGGTAGAGTCCAGTGTAGTGTGAGTAGAGTCCAGTGTAGTGTGTCGGTAGAGTCCAGTGTAGTGTGAGTAGAGTCCAGTGTAGTGTGAGTAGAGTCCAGTGTAGTGTGGGTAGAGTCCAGTGTAGTGTGGGTAGAGTCCAGTGTAATGTGTGGGTAGAGTCCAGTGTAGTGTGGGTAGAGTCCAGTGTAGTGTGGGTAGAGTCCAGTGTAGTGTGGGTAGAGTCCAGCGTAGTGTGAGTAGAGTCCAGTGTAGTGTGAGTAGAGTCCAGTGTAGTGTATGGGTAGAGTCCAGTGTAGTGTGTGGGTAGAGTCCAGTGTAGTGTGAGTAGAGTCCAGTGTAGTGTGAGTAGAGTCCAGTGTAGTGTGGGTAGAGTCCATTGTAGTGTAGGTAGAGTCCAGTGTAGTGTGTGGGTAGAGTCCGGTGTAGTGTGGGTAGAGTCCAGTGTAGTGTGAGTAGAGTCCAGTGTAGTGTGAGTAGAGTCCAGTGTAGTGTGGGTAGAGTCCAGTGTAGTGTAGGTAGAGTCCAGTGTAGTGTGTTGGTAGAGTCCAGTGTAGTGTGAGTAGAGTCCAGTGTAGTGTGTTGGTAGAGTCCAGTGTAGTGTGTTGGTAGAGTCCAGTGTACTGTGAGTAGAGTCCAGTGTAGTGTGTCGGTAGAATCCAGTGTAGTGTGAGTAGAGTCCAGTGTAGTGTGGGTAGAGTCCAGTGTAGTGTGGGTAGAGTCCAGTGTAGTGTGGGTAGAGTCCAGTGTAGTGTGTAGGTAGAGTCCAGTGTAGTGTGAGTAGAGTCCAGTGTAGTGTGAGTAGAGTCCAGTGTAGTGTGGGTAGAGTCCAGTGTAGTGTGGGTAGAGTCCAGTGTAGTGTGTGGGTAGAGTCCAGTGTAGTGTGGGTAGAGTCCAGTGTAGTGTGAGTAGAGTCCATTGTAGTGTGGTAGAGTCCAGTGTAGTGTGGGTAGAGTCCAGTGTAGTGTGGGTAGAGTCCAGTGTAGTGTGTGGGTAGAGTCCAGTGTAGTGTGGGTAGAGTCCAGTGTAGTATGGGTAGAGTCCAGTGTAGTGTGTCGAAAGAGTCCAGTGTAGTGTAGGTAGAGTCCAGTATAGTATGGGTAGAGTCCAGTGTAGTGTGGGTAGAGTCCAGTGTAGTGTGGGTAGAGTCCAGTGTAGTGTAGGTAGAGTCCAGTGTAGTGTGGGTAGAGTCCAGTGTAGTGTGAGTAGAGTCCAGTGTAGTGTGAGTAGAGTCCAGTGTAGTGTAGGTAGAGTCCAGTATAGTTTGGGTAGAGTCCAGTGTAGTGTGGGTAGAGTCCAGTGTAGTGTGGGTAGAGTCCAGTGTAGTGTAGGTAGAGTCCAGTGTAGTGTGGGTAGAGTCCAGTGTAGTATGAGTAGAGTCCAGTGTAGTGTGAGTAGAGTCCAGTGTAGTGTGGGTAGAGTCCAGCGTAATGTGTGGGTAGAGTCCAGTGTAGTGTGGGTAGAGCCCAGTGTAGTGTGGGTAGAGTCCAGTGTAGTGTGGGTAGAGTCCAAGTAGTGTGAGTAGAGTCCAGTGTAGTGTGAGTAGAGTCCAGTGTAGTGTGTGGGTAGAGTCCAGTGTAGTGTGTGGGTAGAGTCCAGTGTAGTGTGAGTAAAGTCCAGTGTAGTGTGGGTAGAGTCCATTGTAGTGTGGGTAGAGTGCAGTGTAGTGTGAGTAGATTCCAGTGTAGTGTGTTGGTAGAGTCCAGTGTAGTGTGAGTAGAGTCCAGTGTAGTGTGTGTGTAGAGTCCAGTGTAGTTTGGGTAGAGTCCAGTGTAGTGTGGGTAGAGTCCAGTGTAGTGTGGGTAGAGTCCAGTGTAGTGTGAGTAGAGTCCAGTGGAGTGTGAGTAGAGCCCAGTGTAGTGTGGGTAGAGTCCAGTGTAGTGTGAGTAGAGTCCAGTGTAGTGTGAGTAGAGTCCAGTGTAGTGTAGGTAGAGTCCAGTATAGTTTGGGTAGAGTCCAGTGTAGTGTGGGTAGAGTCCAGTGTAGTGTGGGTAGAGTCCAGTGTAGTGTAGGTAGAGTCCAGTGTAGTGTGGGTAGAGTCCAGTGTAGTATGAGTAGAGTCCAGTGTAGTGTGAGTAGAGTCCAGTGTAGTGTGGGTAGAGTCCAGCGTAATGTGTGGGTAGAGTCCAGTGTAGTGTGGGTAGAGCCCAGTGTAGTGTGGGTAGAGTCCAGTGTAGTGTGGGTAGAGTCCAAGTAGTGTGAGTAGAGTCCAGTGTAGTGTGAGTAGAGTCCAGTGTAGTGTGTGGGTAGAGTCCAGTGTAGTGTGTGGGTAGAGTCCAGTGTAGTGTGAGTAAAGTCCAGTGTAGTGTGGGTAGAGTCCATTGTAGTGTGGGTAGAGTACAGTGTAGTGTGAGTAGATTCCAGTGTAGTGTGTTGGTAGAGTCCAGTGTAGTGTGAGTAGAGTCCAGTGTAGTGTGTGTGTAGAGTCCAGTGTAGTTTGGGTAGAGTCCAGTGTAGTGTGGGTAGAGTCCAGTGTAGTGTGGGTAGAGTCCAGTGTAGTGTGAGTAGAGTCCAGTGGAGTGTGAGTAGAGCCCAGTGGAGTGTGGGTAGAGTCCAGTGTAGTGTGGGTAGAGTCCAGTGTAGTGTGGGTAGAGTCCAGCGTAATGTGTGGGTAGAGTCCAGTGTAATGTGGGTAGAGTCCAGTGTAGTGTAGGTAGAGTCCAGTGTAGTGTGGGTAGAGTCCAGTGTAATGTGGGTAGAGTCCAGTGTAGTGTGGGTAGAGTCCAGTGTAGTGTGAGTAGAGTCCAGTGTAGTGCGGGTAGAGTCCAGTGTAGTGTGGGTAAAGTCCAGTGTAATGTGGGTAGAGTCCAGTGTAGTGTGGGTAGAGTCCAGTGTAGTGTGGGTAGAGTCCAGTGTAGTGTGAGTAGAGTCCAGTGTAGTGTGTCGGTAGAGTCCAGTGTAGTGTGAGTAGAGTCCAGTGTAGTGTGAGTAGAGTCCAGTGTAGTATGGGTAGAGTCCAGTGTAGTGTGGGTAGATTCCAGTGTAGTGTGTGGGTAGAGTCCAGTGTAGTGTGAGTAGAGTCCAGTGTAGTGTGTGGGTAGAGTCCAGTGTAGTGTGGGTAGAGTCCAGTGTAGTGTGAGTAGAGTCCAGTGTAGTGTGGTAGAGTCCAGTGTAGTGTGGGTAGAGTCCAGTGTAGTGTGGGTAGAGTCCAGTGTAGTGTGTGGGTAGAGTCCAGTGTAGTGTGGGTAGAGTCCAGTGTAGTGTGGGTAGAGTCCAGTGTAGTATGGGTAGAGTCCAGTGTAGTGTGCCGAAAGAGTCCAGTGTAGTGTAGGTAGTGTCCAGTATAGTTTGGGTAGAGTCCAGTGTAGTGTGGGTAGAGTCCAGTGTAGTGTGGGTAGAGTCCAGTGTAGTGTAGGTAGAGTCCAGTGTAGTGTGAGTAGAGTCCAGTGTAGTGTGGGTAGAGTCCAGCGTAATGTGTGGGTAGAGTCCAGTGTAGTGTGGGTAGAGCCCAGTGTAGTGTGGGTAGAGTCCAGTGTAGTGTGGGTAGAGTCCAAGTAGTGTGAGTAGAGTCCAGTGTAGTGTGAGTAGAGTCCAGTGTAGTGTGTGGGTAGAGTCCAGTGTATTGTGTGGGTAGAGTCCAGTGTAGTGTGAGTAAAGTCCAGTGTAGTGTGGGTAGAGTCCAGAGTAGTGTGGGTAGAGTGCAGTGTAGTGTGAGTAGATTCCAGTGTAGTGTGTTGGTAGAGTCCAGTGTAGTGTGAGTAGAGTCCAGTGTAGTGTGTGTGTAGAGTCCAGTGTAGTTTGGGTAGAGTCCAGTGTAGTGTGGGTAGAGTCCAGTGTAGTGTGAGTAGAGTCCAGTGTAGTCTGGGTAGAGTCCAGTGTAGTGTGAGTAGAGTCCAGTGGAGTGTGAGTAGAGCCCAGTGGAGTGTGGGTAGAGTCCAGTGTAGTGTGGGTAGAGTCCAGTGTAGTGTGGGTAGAGTCCAGCGTAATGTGTGGGTAGAGTCCAGTGTAGTGTGGGTAGAGTCCAGTGTAGTGTGGGTAGAGTCCAGTGTAGTGTGGGTAGAGTCCAGCGTAGTGTGAGTAGAGTCCAGTGTAGTGTGAGTAGAGTCCAGTGTAGTGTGTGGGTAGAGTCCAGTGTAGTGTGTGGGTAGAGTCCAGTGTAGTGTGAGTAGAGTCCAGTGTAGTGTGAGTAGAGTCCAGTGTAGTGTGGGTAGAGTCCATTGTAGTGTAGGTAGAGTCCAGTGTAGTGTGTGGGTAGAGTCCGGTGTAGTGTGGGTAGAGTCCAGTGTAGTGTGAGTAGAGTCCAGTGTAGTGTGAGTAGAGTCCAGTGTAGTGTGGGTAGAGTCCAGTGTAGTGTAGGTAGAGTCCAGTGTAGTGTGTGGGTAGAGTCCAGTGTAGTGTGGGTAGAGTCCAGTGTAGTGTGGGTAGAGTCCAGTGTAGTGTGGGTAGAGTCCAGTGTAGTGTGGGTAGAGTCCAGTGTAGTGCGGGTAGAGTCCAGTGTAGTGTGGGTAGAGTCCAGTGTAGTGTGTGGGTAGAGTCCAGTGTAGTGTGGGTAGAGTCCAGTGTAGTGTGAGTAGAGTCCAGTGTAGTGTGGGTAGATTCCAGTGTAGTGTGGGTAGAGTCCAGTGTAGTGTGGGTAGAGTCCAGTGTAGTGTGGGTAGAGTCCAGTGTAGTGTGGGTAGAGTCCAGTGTAGTGTGGGGAGAGTCCACTGTAGCGTGGGTAGAGTCCAATGTAGTGTGGATAGAGTCCAGTGTAGTGTGGGTAGAGTCCAGTGTAGTGTGGGTAGAGTCCAGTGTAGTGCGGGTAGAGTCCAGTGTAGTGTGGGTAAAGTCCAGTGTAATGTGGGTAGAGTCCATTGTAGTATGGGTAGAGTCCAGTGTAGTGTGGGTAGAGTCCAGTGTAGTGTGAGTAAAGTCCAGTGTAGTGTGTCGGTAGAATCCAGTGTAGTGTGAGTAGAGTCCAGTGTAGTGTGAGTAGAGTCCAGTGTAGTGTGTCGGTAGAGTCCAGTGTAGTGTGAGTAGAGTCCAGTGTAGTGCGGGTAGAGTCCAGTGTAGTGTGAGCAGAGTCCAGTGTAGTGTGAGTAGAGTCCAGTGTAGTGTGGGTAGAGTCCAGTGTAGTGTGGGTAGAGTCCAGTGTAGTGTGTGGGTAGAGTCCAGTGTAGTGTGGGTAGAGTCCAGTGTAGTGTGAGTAGAGTCCAGTGTAGTGTGGTAGAGTCCAGTGTAGTGTGGGTAGAGTCCAGTGTAGTGTGTGTAGAGTCCAGTGTAGTGTGGGTAGAGTCCAGTGTAGTGTAGGTAGAGTCCAGTGTAGTGTGTGGGTAGAATCCAGTGTAGTGTGGGTAGAGTCCAGTGTAGTGTGGGTAGAGTCCAGTGTAGTATGAGTAGAGTCCAGTGTAGTGTGGGTAGAGTCCAGTGTAGTGTGGGTAGAGTCCAGTGTAGTGTGGGTAGAGTCCAGTGTAGTGTGGGTAGAGTCCAGTGTAGTGTGGGTAGAGTCCAGTGTAGTGTGGGTAGAGTCCAGTGTAGTGCGGGTAGAGTCCAGTGTAGTGTGGGTAAAGTCCAGTGTAATGTGGGTAGAGTCCAGTGTAGTATGGGTAGAGTCCAGTGTAGTGTGGGTAGAGTCCAGTGTAGTGTGAGTAGAGTCCAGTGTAGTGTGTCGGTAGAATCCAGTGTAGTGTGAGTAGAGTCCAGTGTAGTGTGAGTAGAGTCCAGTGTAGTGTGGGTAGAGTCCAGTGTAGTGTGGGTAGAGTCCAGTGTAGTGTGGGTAGAGTCCAGTGTAGTGTGAGTAGAGTCCAGTGTAGTGTGTCGGTAGAGTCCAGTGTAGTGTGGGTAAAGTCCAGTGTAATGTGAGTAGAGTCCAGTGTAGTGTGGGTAGAGTCCAGTGTAGTGTGGGTAGAGTCCAGTGTAGTGTGAGTAGAGTCCAGTGTAGTGTGTCGGTAGAGTCCAGTGTAGTGTGAGTAGAGTCCAGTGTAGTGTGAGTAGAGTCCAGTGTAGTGTGGGTAGAGTCCAGTGTAGTGTGGGTAGAGTCCAGTGTAATGTGTGGGTAGAGTCCAGTGTAGTGTGGGTAGAGTCCAGTGTAGTGTGGGTAGAGTCCAGTGTAGTGTGGGTAGAGTCCAGCGTAGTGTGAGTAGAGTCCAGTGTAGTGTGAGTAGAGTCCAGTGTAGTGTATGGGTAGAGTCCAGTGTAGTGTGTGGGTAGAGTCCAGTGTAGTGTGAGTAGAGTCCAGTGTAGTGTGAGTAGAGTCCAGTGTCGTGTGGGTAGAGTCCAGTGTAGTGTGAGTAGAGTCCAGTGTAGTGTGAGAAGAGTCCAGTGTAGTGTGGGTAGAGTCCAGTGTAGTGTAGGTAGAGTCCAGTGTAGTGTGTGGGTAGAGTCCAGTGTAGTGTGGGTAGAGTCCAGTGTAGTGTGGGTAGAGTCCAGTGTAGTGTGGGTAGAGTCCAGTGTAGTGTGGGTAGAGTCCAGTGTAGTGCAGGTAGAGTCCAGTGTAGTGTGGGTAGAGTCCAGTGTAGTGTGTGGGTAGAGTCCAGTGTAGTGTGGGTAGAGTCCAGTGTAGTGTGAGTAGAGTCCAGTGTAGTGTGGGTAGATTCCAGTGTAGTGTGGGTAGAGTCCAGTGTAGTGTGGGTAGAGTCCAGTGTAGTGCGGGTAGAGTCCAGTGTAGTGTGGGTAAAGTCCAGTGTAATGTGGGTAGAGTCCATTGTAGTATGGGTAGAGTCCAGTGTAGTGTGGGTAGAGTCCAGTGTAGTGTGAGTAAAGTCCAGTGTAGTGTGTCGGTAGAATCCAGTGTAGTGTGAGTAGAGTCCAGTGTAGTGTGAGTAGAGTCCAGTGTAGTGTGTCGGTAGAGTCCAGTGTAGTGTGAGTAGAGTCCAGTGTAGTGCGGGTAGAGTCCAGTGTAGTGTGAGCAGAGTCCAGTGTAGTGTGAGTAGAGTCCAGTGTAGTGTGGGTAGAGTCCAGTGTAGTGTGGGTAGAGTCCAGTGTAGTGTGTGGGTAGAGTCCAGTGTAGTGTGGGTAGAGTCCAGTGTAGTGTGAGTAGAGTCCAGTGTAGTGTGGTAGAGTCCAGTGTAGTGTGGGTAGAGTCCAGTGTAGTGTGTGTAGAGTCCAGTGTAGTGTGGGTAGAGTCCAGTGTAGTGTAGGTATAGTCCAGTGTAGTGTGTGGGTAGAATCCAGTGTAGTGTGGGTAGAGTCCAGTGTAGTGTGGGTAGAGTCCAGTGTAGTATGAGTAGAGTCCAGTGTAGTGTGGGTAGAGTCCAGTGTAGTGTGGGTAGAGTCCAGTGTAGTGTGGGTAGAGTCCAGTGTAGTGTGGGTAGAGTCCAGTGTAGTGTGGGTAGAGTCCAGTGTAGTGTGGGTAGAGTCCAGTGTAGTGCGGGTAGAGTCCAGTGTAGTGTGGGTAAAGTCCAGTGTAATGTGGGTAGAGTCCAGTGTAGTATGGGTAGAGTCCAGTGTAGTGTGGGTAGAGTCCAGTGTAGTGTGAGTAGAGTCCAGTGTAGTGTGTCGGTAGAATCCAGTGTAGTGTGAGTAGAGTCCAGTGTAGTGTGAGTAGAGTCCAGTGTAGTGTGGGTAGAGTCCAGTGTAGTGTGGGTAGAGTCCAGTGTAGTGTGGGTAGAGTCCAGTGTAGTGTGAGTAGAGTCCAGTGTAGTGTGTCGGTAGAGTCCAGTGTAGTGTGGGTAAAGTCCAGTGTAATGTGGGTAGAGTCCAGTGTAGTGTGGGTAGAGTCCAGTGTAGTGTGGGTAGAGTCCAGTGTAGTGTGAGTAGAGTCCAGTGTAGTGTGTCGGTAGAGTCCAGTGTAATGTGGGTAGAGTCCATTGTAGTATGGGTAGAGTCCAGTGTAGTGTGGGTAGAGTCCAGTGTAGTGTGGGGAGAGTCCACTGTAGCGTGGGTAGAGTCCAATGTAGTGTGGATAGAGTCCAGTGTAGTGTGGGTAGAGTCCAGTGTAGTGTGGGTAGAGTCCAGTGTAGTGCGGGTAGAGTCCAGTGTAGTGTGGGTAAAGTCCAGTGTAATGTGGGTAGAGTCCATTGTAGTATGGGTAGAGTCCAGTGTAGTGTGGGTAGAGTCCAGTGTAGTGTGAGTAAAGTCCAGTGTAGTGTGTCGGTAGAATCCAGTGTAGTGTGAGTAGAGTCCAGTGTAGTGTGAGTAGAGTCCAGTGTAGTGTGTCGGTAGAGTCCAGTGTAGTGTGAGTAGAGTCCAGTGTAGTGCGGGTAGAGTCCAGTGTAGTGTGAGCAGAGTCCAGTGTAGTGTGAGTAGAGTCCAGTGTAGTGTGGGTAGAGTCCAGTGTAGTGTGGGTAGAGTCCAGTGTAGTGTGTGGGTAGAGTCCAGTGTAGTGTGGGTAGAGTCCAGTGTAGTGTGAGTAGAGTCCAGTGTAGTGTGGTAGAGTCCAGTGTAGTGTGGGTAGAGTCCAGTGTAGTGTGTGTAGAGTCCAGTGTAGTGTGGGTAGAGTCCAGTGTAGTGTAGGTAGAGTCCAGTGTAGTGTGTGGGTAGAATCCAGTGTAGTGTGGGTAGAGTCCAGTGTAGTGTGGGTAGAGTCCAGTGTAGTATGAGTAGAGTCCAGTGTAGTGTGGGTAGAGTCCAGTGTAGTGTGGGTAGAGTCCAGTGTAGTGTGGGTAGAGTCCAGTGTAGTGTGGGTAGAGTCCAGTGTAGTGTGGGTAGAGTCCAGTGTAGTGTGGGTAGAGTCCAGTGTAGTGCGGGTAGAGTCCAGTGTAGTGTGGGTAAAGTCCAGTGTAATGTGGGTAGAGTCCAGTGTAGTATGGGTAGAGTCCAGTGTAGTGTGGGTAGAGTCCAGTGTAGTGTGAGTAGAGTCCAGTGTAGTGTGTCGGTAGAATCCAGTGTAGTGTGAGTAGAGTCCAGTGTAGTGTGAGTAGAGTCCAGTGTAGTGTGGGTAGAGTCCAGTGTAGTGTGGGTAGAGTCCAGTGTAGTGTGGGTAGAGTCCAGTGTAGTGTGAGTAGAGTCCAGTGTAGTGTGTCGGTAGAGTCCAGTGTAGTGTGGGTAAAGTCCAGTGTAATGTGAGTAGAGTCCAGTGTAGTGTGGGTAGAGTCCAGTGTAGTGTGGGTAGAGTCCAGTGTAGTGTGAGTAGAGTCCAGTGTAGTGTGTCGGTAGAGTCCAGTGTAGTGTGAGTAGAGTCCAGTGTAGTGTGAGTAGAGTCCAGTGTAGTGTGGGTAGAGTCCAGTGTAGTGTGGGTAGAGTCCAGTGTAATGTGTGGGTAGAGTCCAGTGTAGTGTGGGTAGAGTCCAGTGTAGTGTGGGTAGAGTCCAGTGTAGTGTGGGTAGAGTCCAGCGTAGTGTGAGTAGAGTCCAGTGTAGTGTGAGTAGAGTCCAGTGTAGTGTATGGGTAGAGTCCAGTGTAGTGTGTGGGTAGAGTCCAGTGTAGTGTGAGTAGAGTCCAGTGTAGTGTGAGTAGAGTCCAGTGTCGTGTGGGTAGAGTCCAGTGTAGTGTGAGTAGAGTCCAGTGTAGTGTGAGAAGAGTCCAGTGTAGTGTGGGTAGAGTCCAGTGTAGTGTAGGTAGAGTCCAGTGTAGTGTGTGGGTAGAGTCCAGTGTAGTGTGGGTAGAGTCCAGTGTAGTGTGGGTAGAGTCCAGTGTAGTGTGGGTAGAGTCCAGTGTAGTGTGGGTAGAGTCCAGTGTAGTGCAGGTAGAGTCCAGTGTAGTGTGGGTAGAGTCCAGTGTAGTGTGTGGGTAGAGTCCAGTGTAGTGTGGGTAGAGTCCAGTGTAGTGTGAGTAGAGTCCAGTGTAGTGTGGGTAGATTCCAGTGTAGTGTGGGTAGAGTCCAGTGTAGTGTGGGTAGAGTCCAGTGTAGTGCGGGTAGAGTCCAGTGTAGTGTGGGTAAAGTCCAGTGTAATGTGGGTAGAGTCCATTGTAGTATGGGTAGAGTCCAGTGTAGTGTGGGTAGAGTCCAGTGTAGTGTGAGTAAAGTCCAGTGTAGTGTGTCGGTAGAATCCAGTGTAGTGTGAGTAGAGTCCAGTGTAGTGTGAGTAGAGTCCAGTGTAGTGTGTCGGTAGAGTCCAGTGTAGTGTGAGTAGAGTCCAGTGTAGTGCGGGTAGAGTCCAGTGTAGTGTGAGCAGAGTCCAGTGTAGTGTGAGTAGAGTCCAGTGTAGTGTGGGTAGAGTCCAGTGTAGTGTGGGTAGAGTCCAGTGTAGTGTGTGGGTAGAGTCCAGTGTAGTGTGGGTAGAGTCCAGTGTAGTGTGAGTAGAGTCCAGTGTAGTGTGGTAGAGTCCAGTGTAGTGTGGGTAGAGTCCAGTGTAGTGTGTGTAGAGTCCAGTGTAGTGTGGGTAGAGTCCAGTGTAGTGTAGGTATAGTCCAGTGTAGTGTGTGGGTAGAATCCAGTGTAGTGTGGGTAGAGTCCAGTGTAGTGTGGGTAGAGTCCAGTGTAGTATGAGTAGAGTCCAGTGTAGTGTGGGTAGAGTCCAGTGTAGTGTGGGTAGAGTCCAGTGTAGTGTGGGTAGAGTCCAGTGTAGTGTGGGTAGAGTCCAGTGTAGTGTGGGTAGAGTCCAGTGTAGTGTGGGTAGAGTCCAGTGTAGTGCGGGTAGAGTCCAGTGTAGTGTGGGTAAAGTCCAGTGTAATGTGGGTAGAGTCCAGTGTAGTATGGGTAGAGTCCAGTGTAGTGTGGGTAGAGTCCAGTGTAGTGTGAGTAGAGTCCAGTGTAGTGTGTCGGTAGAATCCAGTGTAGTGTGAGTAGAGTCCAGTGTAGTGTGAGTAGAGTCCAGTGTAGTGTGGGTAGAGTCCAGTGTAGTGTGGGTAGAGTCCAGTGTAGTGTGGGTAGAGTCCAGTGTAGTGTGAGTAGAGTCCAGTGTAGTGTGTCGGTAGAGTCCAGTGTAGTGTGGGTAAAGTCCAGTGTAATGTGGGTAGAGTCCAGTGTAGTGTGGGTAGAGTCCAGTGTAGTGTGGGTAGAGTCCAGTGTAGTGTGAGTAGAGTCCAGTGTAGTGTGTCGGTAGAGTCCAGTGTAATGTGGGTAGAGTCCATTGTAGTATGGGTAGAGTCCAGTGTAGTGTGGGTAGAGTCCAGTGTAGTGTGAGTAAAGTCCAGTGTAGTGTGTCGGTAGAATCCAGTGTAGTGTGAGTAGAGTCCAGTGTAGTGTGAGTAGAGTCCAGTGTAGTGTGTCGGTAGAGTCCAGTGTAGTGTGAGTAGAGTCCAGTGTAGTGCGGGTAGAGTCCAGTGTAGTGTGAGCAGAGTCCAGTGTAGTGTGAGTAGAGTCCAGTGTAGTGTGGGTAGAGTCCAGTGTAGTGTGGGTAGAGTCCAGTGTAGTGTGTGGGTAGAGTCCAGTGTAGTGTGGGTAGAGTCCAGTGTAGTGTGAGTAGAGTCCAGTGTAGTGTGGGTAGAGTCCAGTGTAGTGTGGGTAGAGTCCAGTGTAGTGTAGGTATAGTCCAGTGTAGTGTGTGGGTAGAATCCAGTGTAGTGTGGGTAGAGTCCAGTGTAGTGTGGGTAGAGTCCAGTGTAGTATGAGTAGAGTCCAGTGTAGTGTGGGTAGAGTCCAGTGTAGTGTGGGTAGAGTCCAGTGTAGTGTGGGTAGAGTCCAGTGTAGTGTGGGTAGAGTCCAGTGTAGTGTGGGTAGAGTCCAGTGTAGTGTGGGTAGAGTCCAGTGTAGTGCGGGTAGAGTCCAGTGTAGTGTGGGTAAAGTCCAGTGTAATGTGGGTAGAGTCCAGTGTAGTATGGGTAGAGTCCAGTGTAGTGTGGGTAGAGTCCAGTGTAGTGTGAGTAGAGTCCAGTGTAGTGTGTCGGTAGAATCCAGTGTAGTGTGAGTAGAGTCCAGTGTAGTGTGAGTAGAGTCCAGTGTAGTGTGGGTAGAGTCCAGTGTAGTGTGGGTAGAGTCCAGTGTAGTGTGGGTAGAGTCCAGTGTAGTGTGAGTAGAGTCCAGTGTAGTGTGTCGGTAGAGTCCAGTGTAGTGTGGGTAAAGTCCAGTGTAATGTGGGTAGAGTCCAGTGTAGTGTGGGTAGAGTCCAGTGTAGTGTGGGTAGAGTCCAGTGTAGTGTGAGTAGAGTCCAGTGTAGTGTGTCGGTAGAGTCCAGTGTAGTGTGAGTAGAGTCCAGTGTAGTGTGAGTAGAGTCCAGTGTAGTGTGGGTAGAGTCCAGTGTAGTGTGGGTAGAGTCCAGTGTAATGTGTGGGTAGAGTCCAGTGTAGTGTGGGTAGAGTCCAGTGTAGTGTGGGTAGAGTCCAGTGTAGTGTGGGTAGAGTCCAGCGTAGTGTGAGTAGAGTCCAGTGTAGTGTGAGTAGAGTCCAGTGTAGTGTATGGGTAGAGTCCAGTGTAGTGTGTGGGTAGAGTCCAGTGTAGTGTGAGTAGAGTCCAGTGTAGTGTGAGTAGAGTCCAGTGTAGTGTGGGTAGAGTCCATTGTAGTGTAGGTAGAGTCCAGTGTAGTGTGTGGGTAGAGTCCGGTGTAGTGTGGGTAGAGTCCAGTGTAGTGTGAGTAGAGTCCAGTGTAGTGTGAGTAGAGTCCAGTGTAGTGTGGGTAGAGTCCAGTGTAGTGTAGGTAGAGTCCAGTGTAGTGTGTGGGTAGAGTCCAGTGTAGTGTGGGTAGAGTCCAGTGTAGTGTGGGTAGAGTCCAGTGTAGTGTGGGTAGAGTCCAGTGTAGTGTGGGTAGAGTCCAGTGTAGTGCAGGTAGAGTCCAGTGTAGTGTGGGTAGAGTCCAGTGTAGTGTGTGGGTAGAGTCCAGTGTAGTGTGGGTAGAGTCCAGTGTAGTGTGAGTAGAGTCCAGTGTAGTGTGGGTAGATTCCAGTGTAGTGTGGGTAGAGTCCAGTGTAGTGTGGGTAGAGTCCAGTGTAGTGCGGGTAGAGTCCAGTGTAGTGTGGGTAAAGTCCAGTGTAATGTGGGTAGAGTCCATTGTAGTATGGGTAGAGTCCAGTGTAGTGTGGGTAGAGTCCAGTGTAGTGTGAGTAAAGTCCAGTGTAGTGTGTCGGTAGAATCCAGTGTAGTGTGAGTAGAGTCCAGTGTAGTGTGAGTAGAGTCCAGTGTAGTGTGTCGGTAGAGTCCAGTGTAGTGTGAGTAGAGTCCAGTGTAGTGCGGGTAGAGTCCAGTGTAGTGTGAGCAGAGTCCAGTGTAGTGTGAGTAGAGTCCAGTGTAGTGTGGGTAGAGTCCAGTGTAGTGTGGGTAGAGTCCAGTGTAGTGTGTGGGTAGAGTCCAGTGTAGTGTGGGTAGAGTCCAGTGTAGTGTGAGTAGAGTCCAGTGTAGTGTGGTAGAGTCCAGTGTAGTGTGGGTAGAGTCCAGTGTAGTGTGTGTAGAGTCCAGTGTAGTGTGGGTAGAGTCCAGTGTAGTGTAGGTATAGTCCAGTGTAGTGTGTGGGTAGAATCCAGTGTAGTGTGGGTAGAGTCCAGTGTAGTGTGGGTAGAGTCCAGTGTAGTATGAGTAGAGTCCAGTGTAGTGTGGGTAGAGTCCAGTGTAGTGTGGGTAGAGTCCAGTGTAGTGTGGGTAGAGTCCAGTGTAGTGTGGGTAGAGTCCAGTGTAGTGTGGGTAGAGTCCAGTGTAGTGTGGGTAGAGTCCAGTGTAGTGCGGGTAGAGTCCAGTGTAGTGTGGGTAAAGTCCAGTGTAATGTGGGTAGAGTCCAGTGTAGTATGGGTAGAGTCCAGTGTAGTGTGGGTAGAGTCCAGTGTAGTGTGAGTAGAGTCCAGTGTAGTGTGTCGGTAGAATCCAGTGTAGTGTGAGTAGAGTCCAGTGTAGTGTGAGTAGAGTCCAGTGTAGTGTGGGTAGAGTCCAGTGTAGTGTGGGTAGAGTCCAGTGTAGTGTGGGTAGAGTCCAGTGTAGTGTGAGTAGAGTCCAGTGTAGTGTGTCGGTAGAGTCCAGTGTAGTGTGGGTAAAGTCCAGTGTAATGTGGGTAGAGTCCAGTGTAGTGTGGGTAGAGTCCAGTGTAGTGTGGGTAGAGTCCAGTGTAGTGTGAGTAGAGTCCAGTGTAGTGTGTCGGTAGAGTCCAGTGTAGTGTGAGTAGAGTCCAGTGTAGTGTGAGTAGAGTCCAGTGTAGTGTGGGTAGAGTCCAGTGTAGTGTGGGTAGAGTCCAGTGTAATGTGTGGGTAGAGTCCAGTGTAGTGTGGGTAGAGTCCAGTGTAGTGTGGGTAGAGTACAGTGTAGTGTGGGTAGAGTCCAGCGTAGTGTGAGTAGAGTCCAGTGTAGTGTGAGTAGAGTCCAGTGTAGTGTGTGGGTAGAGTCCAGTGTAGTGTGTGGGTAGAGTCCAGTGTAGTGTGAGTAGAGTCCAGTGTAGTGTGAGTAGAGTCCAGTGTAGTGTGGGTAGAGTCCATTGTAGTGTAGGTAGAGTCCAGTGTAGTGTGTGGGTAGAGTCCGGTGTAGTGTGGGTAGAGTCCAGTGTAGTGTGAGTAGAGTCCAGTGTAGTGTGAGTAGAGTCCAGTGTAGTGTGGGTAGAGTCCAGTGTAGTGTAGGTAGAGTCCAGTGTAGTGTGTGGGTAGAGTCCAGTGTAGTGTGGGTAGAGTCCAGTGTAGTGTGGGTAGAGTCCAGTGTAGTGTGGGTAGAGTCCAGTGTAGTGTGGGTAGAGTCCAGTGTAGTGCGGGTAGAGTCCAGTGTAGTGTGGGTACAGTCCAGTGTAGTGTGTGGGTAGAGTCCAGTGTAGTGTGGGTAGAGTCCAGTGTAGTGTGAGTAGAGTCCAGTGTAGTGTGGGTAGATTCCAGTGTAGTGTGGGTAGAGTCCAGTGTAGTGTGGGTAGAGTCCAGTGTAGTGTGGGTAGAGTCCAGTGTAGTGTGGGTAGAGTCCAGTGTAGTGTGGGGAGAGTCCACTGTAGCGTGGGTAGAGTCCACTGTAGTGTGGATAGAGTCCAGTGTAGTGTGGGTAGAGTCCAGTGTAGTGTGGGTAGAGTCCAGTGTAGTGCGGGTAGAGTCCAGTGTAGTGTGGGTAAAGTCCAGTGTAATGTGGGTAGAGTCCATTGTAGTATGGGTAGAGTCCAGTGTAGTGTGGGTAGAGTCCAGTGTAGTGTGAGTAAAGTCCAGTGTAGTGTGTCGGTAGAATCCAGTGTAGTGTGAGTAGAGTCCAGTGTAGTGTGAGTAGAGTCCAGTGTAGTGTGTCGGTAGAGTCCAGTGTAGTGTGAGTAGAGTCCAGTGTAGTGCGGGTAGAGTCCAGTGTAGTGTGAGCAGAGTCCAGTGTAGTGTGAGTAGAGTCCAGTGTAGTGTGGGTAGAGTCCAGTGTAGTGTGGGTAGAGTCCAGTGTAGTGTGTGGGTAGAGTCCAGTGTAGTGTGGGTAGAGTCCAGTGTAGTGTGAGTAGAGTCCAGTGTAGTGTGGGTAGAGTCCAGTGTAGTGTGGGTAGAGTCCAGTGTAGTGTAGGTATAGTCCAGTGTAGTGTGTGGGTAGAATCCAGTGTAGTGTGGTTAGAGTCCAGTGTAGTGTGGGTAGAGTCCAGTGTAGTATGAGTAGAGTCCAGTGTAGTGTGGGTAGAGTCCAGTGTAGTGTGGGTAGAGTCCAGTGTAGTGTGGGTAGAGTCCAGTGTAGTGTGGGTAGAGTCCAGTGTAGTGTGGGTAGAGTCCAGTGTAGTGTGGGTAGAGTCCAGTGTAGTGCGGGTAGAGTCCAGTGTAGTGTGGGTAAAGTCCAGTGTAATGTGGGTAGAGTCCAGTGTAGTATGGGTAGAGTCCAGTGTAGTGTGGGTAGAGTCCAGTGTAGTGTGAGTAGAGTCCAGTGTAGTGTGTCGGTAGAATCCAGTGTAGTGTGAGTAGAGTCCAGTGTAGTGTGAGTAGAGTCCAGTGTAGTGTGGGTAGAGTCCAGTGTAGTGTGGGTAGAGTCCAGTGTAGTGTGGGTAGAGTCCAGTGTAGTGTGAGTAGAGTCCAGTGTAGTGTGTCGGTAGAGTCCAGTGTAGTGTGGGTAAAGTCCAGTGTAATGTGGGTAGAGTCCAGTGTAGTGTGGGTAGAGTCCAGTGTAGTGTGGGTAGAGTCCAGTGTAGTGTGAGTAGAGTCCAGTGTAGTGTGTCGGTAGAGTCCAGTGTAGTGTGAGTAGAGTCCAGTGTAGTGTGAGTAGAGTCCAGTGTAGTGTGGGTAGAGTCCAGTGTAGTGTGGGTAGAGTCCAGTGTAGTGTGTGGGTAGAGTCCAGTGTAGTGTGGGTAGAGTCCAGTGTAGTGTGAGTAGAGTCCATTGTAGTGTGGTAGAGTCCAGTGTAGTGTGGGTAGAGTCCAGTGTAGTGTGGGTAGAGTCCAGTGTAGTGTGTGGGTAGAGTCCAGTGTAGTGTGGGTAGAGTCCAGTGTAGTATGGGTAGAGTCCAGTGTAGTGTGTCGAAAGAGTCCAGTGTAGTGTAGGTAGAGTCCAGTGTAGTGTAGGTAGAGTCCAGTGTAGTGTGGGTAGAGTCCAGTGTGTGTGAGTAGAGTCCAGTGTAGTGTGAGTAGAGTCCAGTGTAGTGTGTCGGTAGAATCCAGTGTAGTGTGAGTAGAGTCCAGTGTAGTGTGTGGGTAGAGATCAGTGTAGTGTGGGTAGAGTCCAGTGTAGTGTGGGTAGAGTCCAGTGTAGTATGGGTAGAGTCCAGTGTAGTGTGTTGAAAGAGTCCAGTGTAGTGTAGGTAGAGTCCAGTATAGTTTTGGTAGAGTCCAGTGTAGTGTGGGTAGAGTCCAGTGTAGTGTGGGTAGAGTCCAGTGTAGTGTAGGTAGAGTCCAGTGTAGTGTGGGTAGAGTCCAGTGTTTTGTGAGTAGAGTCCAGTGTAGTGTGAGTAGAGTCCAGTGTAGTGTGGGTAGAGTCCAGCGTAATGTGTGGGTAGAGTCCAGCGTAGTGTGAGTAGAGTCCAGTGTAGTGTGAGTAGAGTCCAGTGTAGTGTGTTGGTAGAGTCCAGTGTAGTGTGTGGGTAGAGTCCAGTGTAGTGTGAGTAGAGTCCAGTGTAGTGTGGGTAGAGTCCAGTGTAGTGTAGGTAGAGTCCAGTGTAGTGTGTGGGTAGAGTCCAGTGTAGTGTGGGTAGAGTCCAGTGTAGTGTGAGTAGAGTCCAGTGTAGTGTGGGTAGAGTCCAGTGCAGTGTGGGTAGAGTCCAGTGTAGTGTGGGTAGAGTGCAGTGTAGTGTGTGTAGAGTCCAGTGTAGTGTGGGTAGAGTCCAGTGTAGTGTGGGTAGAGTCCAGTGTAGTGTGGGTAGAGTCCAGTGTGGTGTAGGTAGAGTCGAGTGTAGTGTGGGTAGAGTCCAGTGTAGTGTGAGTAGAGTCCAGTGTAGTGCGGGTAGAGTCCAGTGTAGTGTGGGTAGAGTCCAGTGTAATGTGGGTAGAGTCCAGTGTAGTGTGAGTAGAGTCCAGTGTAGTGTGAGTAGAGTCCAGTGTAGTGTGAGTAGAGTCCAGTGTAGTATGAGTAGAGTCCAGTGTAGTGTGTTGGTAGAGTCCAGTGTAGTGTATGGGTAGAGTCCAGTGTAGTGTGAGTAGAGTCCAGTGTAGTGTGAGTAGAGTCCAGTGTAGTGTGTGGGTAGAGTCCAGTGTAGTGTGGGTAGAGTCCAGTGTAGTGTGAGTAGAGTCCAGTGTAGTGTGGGTAGAGTCCAGTGTAGTGTGGGTAGAGTCCAGTGTAGTGTGGGTAGAGTGCAGTGTAGTGTGAGTAGAGTCCAGTGTAGTGTGTTGGTAGAGTTCAGTGTAGTGTGAGTAGAGTCCAGTGTAGTTTGAGTAGAGTCCAGTGTCGTGTGCGTAGAGTCCAGTGTAGTGTGGGTAGAGTCCAGTGTAGTGTGGGTAGAGTCCAGTGTAGTGTAGGTAGAGTCCAGTGTAGTGTGGGTAGAGTCCAGTGTAGTGTGGGTAGAGTCCAGTGTAGTGTGAGTAGAGTCCAGTGTAGTGTGAGTAGAGTCCAGTGTAGTGTGGGTAGAGTCCAGTGTAGTGTGGGTAGAGTCCAGTGTAGTGTGGGTAGAGTGCAGTGTAATGTGAGTAGAGTCCAGTGTAGTGTGTTGGTAGAGTCCAGTGTAGTGTGAGTAGAGTCCAGTGTAGTGCGGGTAGAGTCCAGTGTAGTGTGGGTAAAGTCCAGTGTAATGTGGGTAGAGTCCAGTGTAGTGTGGGTAGAGTCCAGTGTAGTGTGGGTAGAGTCCAGTGTAGTGTGAGTAGAGTCCAGTGTAGTGTGTCGGTAGAGTCCAGTGTAGTGTGAGTAGAGTCCAGTGTAGTGTGAGTAGAGTCCAGTGTAGTGTGGGTAGAGTCCAGTGTAGTGTGGGTAGAGTCCAGTGTAGTGTGTGGGTAGAGTCCAGTGTAGTGTGGGTAGAGTCCAGTGTAGTGTGAGTAGAGTCCAGTGTAGTGTGGTAGAGTCCAGTGTAGTGTGGGTAGAGTCCAGTGTAGTGTGGGTAGAGTCCAGTGTAGTGTGGGTAGAGTCCAGTGTAGTGTGGGTAGAGTCCAGTGTAGTGTAGGTAGAGTCCAGTGTAGTGTGGGTAGAGTCCAGTGTAGTGTGGGTAGAGTCCAGTGTAGTGTGAGTAGAGTCCAGTGTAGTGTGAGTAGAGTCCAGTGTAGTGTGGGTAGAGTCCAGTGTAGTGTGGGTAGAGTCCAGTGTAGTGTGGGTAGAGTGCAGTGTAATGTGAGTAGAGTCCAGTGTAGTGTGTTGGTAGAGTCCAGTGTAGTGTGAGTAGAGTCCAGTGTAGTGCGGGTAGAGTCCAGTGTAGTGTGGGTAAAGTCCAGTGTAATGTGGGTAGAGTCCAGTGTAGTGTGGGTAGAGTCCAGTGTAGTGTGGGTAGAGTCCAGTGTAGTGTGGGTAGAGTCCAGTGTAGTATGAGTAGAGTCCAGTGTAGTGTGGGTAGATTCCAGTGTAGTGTGGGTAGAGTCCAGTGTAGTGTGGGTAGAGTCCAGTGTAGTGTGGGTAGAGTCCAGTGTAGTGTGGGTAGAGTCCAGTGTAGTGTGGGGAGAGTCCACTGTAGCGTGGGTAGAGTCCACTGTAGTGTGGGTAGAGTCCAGTGTAGTGTGGGTAGAGTCCAGTGTAGTGTGGGTAGAGTCCAGTGTAGTGTGAGTAGAGTCCAGTGTAGTGTGTCGGTAGAGTCCAGTGTAGTGTGAGTAGAGTCCAGTGTAGTGTGAGTAGAGTCCAGTGTAGTGTGGGTAGAGTCCAGTGTAGTGTGGGTAGAGTCCAGTGTAGTGTGTGGGTAGAGTCCAGTGTAGTGTGGGTAGAGTCCAGTGTAGTGTGAGTAGAGTCCAGTGTAGTGCGGGTAGAGTCCAGTGTAGTGTGGGTAAAGTCCAGTGTAATGTGGGTAGAGTCCAGTGTAGTGTGGGTAGAGTCCAGTGTAGTGTGGGTAGAGTCCAGTGTAGTGTGGGTAGAGTCCAGTGTAGTATGAGTAGAGTCCAGTGTAGTGTGGGTAGATTCCAGTGTAGTGTGGGTAGAGTCCAGTGTAGTGTGGGTAGAGTCCAGTGTAGTGTGGGTAGAGTCCAGTGTAGTGTGGGTAGAGTCCAGTGTAGTGTGGGGAGAGTCCACTGTAGCGTGGGTAGAGTCCACTGTAGTGTGGGTAGAGTCCAGTGTAGTGTGGGTAGAGTCCAGTGTAGTGTGGGTAGAGTCCAGTGTAGTGTGAGTAGAGTCCAGTGTAGTGTGTCGGTAGAGTCCAGTGTAGTGTGAGTAGAGTCCAGTGTAGTGTGAGTAGAGTCCAGTGTAGTGTGGGTAGAGTCCAGTGTAGTGTGGGTAGAGTCCAGTGTAGTGTGTGGGTAGAGTCCAGTGTAGTGTGGGTAGAGTCCAGTGTAGTGTGAGTAGAGTCCAGTGTAGTGTGGTAGAGTCCAGTGTAGTGTGGGTAGAGTCCAGTGTAGTGTGGGTAGAGTCCAGTGTAGTGTGGGTAGAGTCCAGTGTAGTGTAGGTATAGTCCAGTGTAGTGTGTGGGTAGAGTCCAGTGTAGTGTGGGTAGAGTCCAGTGTAGTGTGGGTAGAGTCCAGTGTAGTATGAGTAGAGTCCAGTGTAGTGTGGGTAGATTCCAGTGTAGTGTGGGTAGAGTCCAGTGTAGTGTGGGTAGAGTCCAGTGTAGTGTGGGTAGAGTCCAGTGTAGTGTGGGTAGAGTCCAGTGTAGTGTGGGGAGAGTCCACTGTAGCGTGGGTAGAGTCCACTGTAGTGTGGGTAGAGTCCAGTGTAGTGTGGGTAGAGTCCAGTGTAGTGTGGGTAGAGTCCAGTGTAGTGCGGGTAGAGTCCAGTGTAGTGTGGGTAAAGTCCAGTGTAATGTGGGTAGAGTCCAGTGTAGTATGGGTAGAGTCCAGTGTAGTGTGGGTAGAGTCCAGTGTAGTGTGAGTAGAGTCCAGTGTAGTGTGTCGGTAGAATCCAGTGTAGTGTGAGTAGAGTCCAGTGTAGTGTGAGTAGAGTCCAGTGTAGTGTGTCGGTAGAGTCCAGTGTAGTGTGAGTAGAGTCCAGTGTAGTGCGGGTAGAGTCCAGTGTAGTGTGAGTAGAGTCCAGTGTAGTGTGAGTAGAGTCCAGTGTAGTGTGGGTAGAGTCCAGTGTAGTGTGGGTAGAGTCCAGTGTAGTGTGTGGGTAGAGTCCAGTGTAGTGTGGGTAGAGTCCAGTGTAGTGTGGGTAGAGTCCAGTGTAGTGTGGGTAGAGTCCAGTGTAGTGTAGGTATAGTCCAGTGTAGTGTGTGGGTAGAGTCCAGTGTAGTGTGGGTAGACTCCAGTGTAGTGTGGGTAGAGTCCAGTGTAGTGTGGGTAGAGTCCAGTGTAGTGTGGGTAGAGTCCAGTGTAGTGTGGGTAGAGTCCAGTGTAGTGCGGGTAGAGTCCAGTGTAGTGTGGGTAAAGTCCAGTGTAATGTGGGTAGAGTCCAGTGTAGTATGGGTAGAGTCCAGTGTAGTGTGGGTAGAGTCCAGTGTAGTGTGAGTAGAGTCCAGTGTAGTGTGTCGGTAGAATCCAGTGTAGTGTGAGTAGAGTCCAGTGTAGTGTGAGTAGAGTCCAGTGTAGTGTGGGTAGAGTCCAGTGTAGTGTGAGTAGAGTCCAGTGTAGTGTGGGTAGAGTCCAGTGTAGTGTGAGTAGAGTCCAGTGTAGTGTGTCGGTAGAGTCCAGTGTAGTGTGAGTAGAGTCCAGTGTAGTGCGGGTAGAGTCCAGTGTAGTGTGGGTAAAGTCCAGTGTAATGTGGGTAGAGTCCAGTGTAGTGTGGGTAGAGTCCAGTGTAGTGTGGGTAGAGTCCAGTGTAGTGTGAGTAGAGTCCAGTGTAGTGTGTCGGTAGAGTCCAGTGTAGTGTGAGTAGAGTCCAGTGTAGTGTGAGTAGAGTCCAGTGTAGTGTGGGTAGAGTCCAGTGTAGTGTGGGTAGAGTCCAGTGTAGTGTGTGGGTAGAGTCCAGAGTAATGTGTGGGTAGAGTCCAGTGTAGTGTGAGTAGAGTCCATTGTAGTGTGGTAGAGTCCAGTGTAGTGTGGGTAGAGTCCAGTGTAGTGTGGGTAGAGTCCAGTGTAGTGTGTGGGTAGAGTCCAGTGTAGTGTGGGTAGAGTCCAGTGTAGTATGGGTAGAGTCCAGTGTAGTGTGTCGAAAGAGTCCAGTGTAGTGTAGGTAGAGTCCAGTATAGTTTGGGTAGAGTCCAGTGTAGTGTGGGTAGAGTCCAGTGTAGTGTGGGTAGAGTCCAGTGTAGTGTAGGTAGAGTCCAGTGTAGTGTGGGTAGAGTCCAGTGTAGTGTGAGTAGAGTCCAGTGTAGTGTGAGTAGAGTCCAGTGTAGTGTGTCGGTAGAATCCAGTGTAGTGTGAGTAGAGTCCAGTGTAGTGTGAGTAGAGTCCAGTGTAGTGTGGGTAGAGTCCAGTGTAGTGTGGGTAGAGTCCAGTGTAGTGTGTGGGTAGAGTCCAGTGTAGTGTGGGTAGAGTCCAGTGTAGTGTGAGTAGAGTCCAGTGTAGTGTGGTAGAGTCCAGTGTAGTGTGGGTAGAGTCCAGTGTAGTGTGGGTAGAGTCCAGTGTAGTGTGGGTAGAGTCCAGTGTAGTGTAGGTATAGTCCAGTGTAGTGTGTGGGTAGAGTCCAGTGTAGTGTGGGTAGAGTCCAGTGTAGTGTGGGTAGAGTCCAGTGTAGTATGAGTAGAGTCCAGTGTAGTGTGGGTAGATTCCAGTGTAGTGTGGGTAGAGTCCAGTGTAGTGTGGGTAGAGTCCAGTGTAGTGTGGGTAGAGTCCAGTGTAGTGTGGGTAGAGTCCAGTGTAGTGTGGGGAGAGTCCACTGTAGCGTGGGTAGAGTCCACTGTAGTGTGGGTAGAGTCCAGTGTAGTGTGGGTAGAGTCCAGTGTAGTGTGGGTAGAGTCCAGTGTAGTGCGGGTAGAGTCCAGTGTAGTGTGGGTAAAGTCCAGTGTAATGTGGGTAGAGTCCAGTGTAGTATGGGTAGAGTCCAGTGTAGTGTGGGTAGAGTCCAGTGTAGTGTGAGTAGAGTCCAGTGTAGTGTGTCGGTAGAATCCAGTGTAGTGTGAGTAGAGTCCAGTGTAGTGTGAGTAGAGTCCAGTGTAGTGTGTCGGTAGAGTCCAGTGTAGTGTGAGTAGAGTCCAGTGTAGTGCGGGTAGAGTCCAGTGTAGTGTGAGTAGAGTCCAGTGTAGTGTGAGTAGAGTCCAGTGTAGTGTGGGTAGAGTCCAGTGTAATGTGGGTAGAGTCCAGTGTAGTGTGTGGGTAGAGTCCAGTGTAGTGTGGGTAGAGTCCAGTGTAGTGTGGGTAGAGTCCAGTGTAGTGTGGGTAGAGTCCAGTGTAGTGTAGGTATAGTCCAGTGTAGTGTGTGGGTAGAGTCCAGTGTAGTGTGGGTAGACTCCAGTGTAGTGTGGGTAGAGTCCAGTGTAGTGTGGGTAGAGTCCAGTGTAGTGTGGGTAGAGTCCAGTGTAGTGTGGGTAGAGTCCAGTGTAGTGCGGGTAGAGTCCAGTGTAGTGTGGGTAAAGTCCAGTGTAATGTGGGTAGAGTCCAGTGTAGTATGGGTAGAGTCCAGTGTAGTGTGGGTAGAGTCCAGTGTAGTGTGAGTAGAGTCCAGTGTAGTGTGTCGGTAGAATCCAGTGTCGTGTGAGTAGAGTCCAGTGTAGTGTGAGTAGAGTCCAGTGTAGTGTGGGTAGAGTCCAGTGTAGTGTGAGTAGAGTCCAGTGTAGTGTGGGTAGAGTCCAGTGTAGTGTGAGTAGAGTCCAGTGTAGTGTGTCGGTAGAGTCCAGTGTAGTGTGAGTAGAGTCCAGTGTAGTGCGGGTAGAGTCCAGTGTAGTGTGGGTAAAGTCCAGTGTAATGTGGGTAGAGTCCAGTGTAGTGTGGGTAGAGTCCAGTGTAGTGTGGGTAGAGTCCAGTGTAGTGTGAGTAGAGTCCAGTGTAGTGTGTCGGTAGAGTCCAGTGTAGTGTGAGTAGAGTCCAGTGTAGTGTGAGTAGAGTCCAGTGTAGTGTGGGTAGAGTCCAGTGTAGTGTGGGTAGAGTCCAGTGTAGTGTGTGGGTAGAGTCCAGAGTAATGTGTGGGTAGAGTCCAGTGTAGTGTGAGTAGAGTCCATTGTAGTGTGGTAGAGTCCAGTGTAGTGTGGGTAGAGTCCAGTGTAGTGTGGGTAGAGTCCAGTGTAGTGTGTGGGTAGAGTCCAGTGTAGTGTGGGTAGAGTCCAGTGTAGTATGGGTAGAGTCCAGTGTAGTGTGTCGAAAGAGTCCAGTGTAGTGTAGGTAGAGTCCAGTATAGTTTGGGTAGAGTCCAGTGTAGTGTGGGTAGAGTCCAGTGTAGTGTGGGTAGAGTCCAGTGTAGTGTAGGTAGAGTCAAGTGTAGTGTGGGTAGAGTCCAGTGTAGTGTGAGTAGAGTCCAGTGTAGTGTGAGTAGAGTCCAGTGTAGTGTGTCGGTAGAATCCAGTGTAGTTTGAGTAGAGTCCAGTGTAGTGTGAGTAGAGTCCAGTGTAGTGTGGGTAGAGTCCAGTGTAGTGTGGGTAGAGTCCAGTGTAGTGGGTAGAGTCCAGTGTAGTGTGGGTAGAGTCCAGTGTAGTGTGGGTAGAGTCCAGTGTAGTGTGTGGGTAGAGTCCAGTGTAGTGTGGGTAGAGTCCAGTGTAGTGTGAGTAGAGTCCAGTGTAGTGTGGGTAGAGTCCAGTGTAGTGTGGGTAGAGTCCAGTGTAGTGTGGGTAGAGTCCAGTGTAGTGTGGGTAGAGTCCAGTGTAGTGTGGGTAGAGTCCAGTGTAGTGTGTGGGTAGAGTCCAGTGTAGTGTGGGTAGAGTCCAGTGTAGTGTGAGTAGAGTCCAGTGTAGTGTGGTAGAGTCCAGTGTAGTGTGGGTAGACTCCAGTGTAGTGTGGGTAGAGTCCAGTGTAGTGTGTGGGTAGAGTCCAGTGTAGTGTGGGTAGAGTCCAGTGTAGTGTGGGTAGAGTCCAGTGTAGTATGGGTAGAGTCCAGTGTAGTGTGTCGAAAGAGTCCAGTGTAGTGTAGGTAGAGTCCAGTATAGTTTGGGTAGAGTCCAGTGTAGTGTGGGTAGAGTCCAGTGTAGTGTGGGTAGAGTCCAGTGTAGTGTAGGTAGAGTCCAGTGTAGTGTGGGTAGAGTCCAGTGTAGTGTGAGTAGAGTCCAGTGTAGTGTGAGTAGAGTCCAGTGTAGTGTGGGTAGAGTCCAGCGTAATGTGTGGGTAGATTCCAGCGTAGAGTGAGTAGAGTCCAGTGTAGTGTGAGTAGAGTCCAGTGTAGTGTGTTGGTAGAGTCCAGTGTAGTGTGGGTAGAGTCCAGTGTAGTGTGAGTAGAGTCCAGTGTAGTGTGGGTAGAGTCCAGTGTAGTGTAGGTAGAGTCCAGTGTAGTCAGTGGGTAGAGTCCAGTGTAGTGTGGGTAGAGTCCAGTGTAGTGTGAGTAGAGTCCAGTGTAGTGTGGGTAGAGTCCAGTGTAGTGTGGGTAGAGTCCAGTGTAGTGTGGGTAGAGTGCAGTGTAGTGTGAGTAGAGTCCAGTGTAGTGTGGGTAGAGTCCAGTGTAGTGTGGGTAGAGTCCAGTGTAGTGTGAGTAGAGTCCAGTGTAGTGTGGGTAGAGTCCAGTGTAGTGTGAGTAGAGTCCAGTGTAGTGTGTCGGTAGAGTCCAGTGTAGTGTGAGTAGAGTCCAGTGTAGTGCGGGTAGAGTCCAGTGTAGTGTGGGTAAAGTCCAGTGTAATGTGGGTAGAGTCCAGTGTAGTGTGGGTAGAGTCCAGTGTAGTGTGGGTAGAGTCCAGTGTAGTGTGAGTAGAGTCCAGTGTAGTGTGTCGGTAGAGTCCAGTGTAGTGTGAGTAGAGTCCAGTGTAGTGTGAGTAGAGTCCAGTGTAGTGTGGGTAGAGTCCAGTGTAGTGTGGGTAGAGTCCAGTGTAGTGTGTGGGTAGAGTCCAGAGTAATGTGTGGGTAGAGTCCAGTGTAGTGTGAGTAGAGTCCATTGTAGTGTGGTAGAGTCCAGTGTAGTGTGGGTAGAGTCCAGTGTAGTGTGGGTAGAGTCCAGTGTAGTGTGTGGGTAGAGTCCAGTGTAGTGTGGGTAGAGTCCAGTGTAGTATGGGTAGAGTCCAGTGTAGTGTGTCGAAAGAGTCCAGTGTAGTGTAGGTAGAGTCCAGTATAGTTTGGGTAGAGTCCAGTGTAGTGTGGGTAGAGTCCAGTGTAGTGTGGGTAGAGTCCAGTGTAGTGTAGGTAGAGTCAAGTGTAGTGTGGGTAGAGTCCAGTGTAGTGTGAGTAGAGTCCAGTGTAGTGTGAGTAGAGTCCAGTGTAGTGTGTCGGTAGAATCCAGTGTAGTTTGAGTAGAGTCCAGTGTAGTGTGAGTAGAGTCCAGTGTAGTGTGGGTAGAGTCCAGTGTAGTGTGGGTAGAGTCCAGTGTAGTGGGTAGAGTCCAGTGTAGTGTGGGTAGAGTCCAGTGTAGTGTGGGTAGAGTCCAGTGTAGTGTGTGGGTAGAGTCCAGTGTAGTGTGGGTAGAGTCCAGTGTAGTGTGAGTAGAGTCCAGTGTAGTGTGGGTAGAGTCCAGTGTAGTGTGGGTAGAGTCCAGTGTAGTGTGGGTAGAGTCCAGTGTAGTGTGGGTAGAGTCCAGTGTAGTGTGGGTAGAGTCCAGTGTAGTGTGTGGGTAGAGTCCAGTGTAGTGTGGGTAGAGTCCAGTGTAGTGTGAGTAGAGTCCAGTGTAGTGTGGTAGAGTCCAGTGTAGTGTGGGTAGACTCCAGTGTAGTGTGGGTAGAGTCCAGTGTAGTGTGTGGGTAGAGTCCAGTGTAGTGTGGGTAGAGTCCAGTGTAGTGTGGGTAGAGTCCAGTGTAGTATGGGTAGAGTCCAGTGTAGTGTGTCGAAAGAGTCCAGTGTAGTGTAGGTAGAGTCCAGTATAGTTTGGGTAGAGTCCAGTGTAGTGTGGGTAGAGTCCAGTGTAGTGTGGGTAGAGTCCAGTGTAGTGTAGGTAGAGTCCAGTGTAGTGTGGGTAGAGTCCAGTGTAGTGTGAGTAGAGTCCAGTGTAGTGTGAGTAGAGTCCAGTGTAGTGTGGGTAGAGTCCAGCGTAATGTGTGGGTAGATTCCAGCGTAGAGTGAGTAGAGTCCAGTGTAGTGTGAGTAGAGTCCAGTGTAGTGTGTTGGTAGAGTCCAGTGTAGTGTGGGTAGAGTCCAGTGTAGTGTGAGTAGAGTCCAGTGTAGTGTGGGTAGAGTCCAGTGTAGTGTAGGTAGAGTCCAGTGTAGTCAGTGGGTAGAGTCCAGTGTAGTGTGGGTAGAGTCCAGTGTAGTGTGAGTAGAGTCCAGTGTAGTGTGGGTAGAGTCCAGTGTAGTGTGGGTAGAGTCCAGTGTAGTGTGGGTAGAGTGCAGTGTAGTGTGAGTAGAGTCCAGTGTAGTGTGGGTAGAGTCCAGTGTAGTGTGAGTAGAGTCCAGTGTAGTGTGTCGGTAGAGTCCAGTGTAGTGTGAGTAGAGTCCAGTGTAGTGTGAGTAGAGTCCAGTGTAGTGTGGGTAGAGTCCAGTGTAGTGTGGGTAGAGTCCAGTGTAGTGTGTGGGTAGAGTCCAGAGTAATGTGTGGGTAGAGTCCAGTGTAGTGTGAGTAGAGTCCATTGTAGTGTGGTAGAGTCCAGTGTAGTGTGGGTAGAGTCCAGTGTAGTGTGGGTAGAGTCCAGTGTAGTGTGTGGGTAGAGTCCAGTGTAGTGTGGGTAGAGTCCAGTGTAGTATGGGTAGAGTCCAGTGTAGTGTGTCGAAAGAGTCCAGTGTAGTGTAGGTAGAGTCCAGTATAGTTTGGGTAGAGTCCAGTGTAGTGTGGGTAGAGTCCAGTGTAGTGTGGGTAGAGTCCAGTGTAGTGTAGGTAGAGTCCAGTGTAGTGTGGGTAGAGTCCAGTGTAGTGTGAGTAGAGTCCAGTGTAGTGTGAGTAGAGTCCAGTGTAGTGTGTCGGTAGAATCCAGTGTAGTGTGAGTAGAGTCCAGTGTAGTGTGAGTAGAGTCCAGTGTAGTGTGGGTAGAGTCCAGTGTAGTGTGGGTAGAGTCCAGTGTAGTGTGGGTAGAGTCCAGTGTAGTGTGGGTAGAGTCCAGTGTAGTGTGGGTAGAGTCCAGTGTAGTGTGTGGGTAGAGTCCAGTGTAGTGTGGGTAGAGTCCAGTGTAGTGTGAGTAGAGTCCAGTGTAGTGTGGTAGAGTCCAGTGTAGTGTGGGTAGAGTCCAGTGTAGTGTGGGTAGAGTCCAGTGTAGTGTGTGGGTAGAGTCCAGTGTAGTGTGGGTAGAGTCCAGTGTAGTGTGGGTAGAGTCCAGTGTAGTATGGGTAGAGTCCAGTGTAGTGTGTCGAAAGAGTCCAGTGTAGTGTAGGTAGAGTCCAGTATAGTTTGGGTAGAGTCCAGTGTAGTGTGGGTAGAGTCCAGTGTAGTGTGGGTAGAGTCCAGTGTAGTGTAGGTAGAGTCCAGTGTAGTGTGGGTAGAGTCCAGTGTAGTGTGAGTAGAGTCCAGTGTAGTGTGAGTAGAGTCCAGTGTAGTGTGGGTAGAGTCCAGCGTAATGTGTGGGTAGAGTCCAGCGTAGTGTGAGTAGAGTCCAGTGTAGTGTAGGTAGAGTCCAGTATAGTTTGGGTAGAGTCCAGTGTAGTGTGGGTAGAGTCCAGTGTAGTGTGGGTAGAGTCCAGTGTAGTGTAGGTAGAGTCCAGTGTAGTGTGGGTAGAGTCCAGTGTAGTGTGAGTAGAGTCCAGTGTAGTGTGAGTAGAGTCCAGTGTAGTGTGGGTAGAGTCCAGCGTAATGTGTGGGTAGATTCCAGCGTAGAGTGAGTAGAGTCCAGTGTAGTGTGAGTAGAGTCCAGTGTAGTGTGTTGGTAGAGTCCAGTGTAGTGTGGGTAGAGTCCAGTGTAGTGTGAGTAGAGTCCAGTGTAGTGTGGGTAGAGTCCAGTGTAGTGTAGGTAGAGTCCAGTGTAGTCAGTGGGTAGAGTCCAGTGTAGTGTGGGTAGAGTCCAGTGTAGTGTGAGTAGAGTCCAGTGTAGTGTGGGTAGAGTCCAGTGTAGTGTGGGTAGAGTCCAGTGTAGTGTGGGTAGAGTGCAGTGTAGTGTGAGTAGAGTCCAGTGTAGTGTGGGTAGAGTCCAGTGTAGTGTGAGTAGAGTCCAGTGTAGTGTGTCGGTAGAGTCCAGTGTAGTGTGAGTAGAGTCCAGTGTAGTGTGAGTAGAGTCCAGTGTAGTGTGGGTAGAGTCCAGTGTAGTGTGGGTAGAGTCCAGTGTAGTGTGTGGGTAGAGTCCAGAGTAATGTGTGGGTAGAGTCCAGTGTAGTGTGAGTAGAGTCCATTGTAGTGTGGTAGAGTCCAGTGTAGTGTGGGTAGAGTCCAGTGTAGTGTGGGTAGAGTCCAGTGTAGTGTGTGGGTAGAGTCCAGTGTAGTGTGGGTAGAGTCCAGTGTAGTATGGGTAGAGTCCAGTGTAGTGTGTCGAAAGAGTCCAGTGTAGTGTAGGTAGAGTCCAGTATAGTTTGGGTAGAGTCCAGTGTAGTGTGGGTAGAGTCCAGTGTAGTGTGGGTAGAGTCCAGTGTAGTGTAGGTAGAGTCCAGTGTAGTGTGGGTAGAGTCCAGTGTAGTGTGAGTAGAGTCCAGTGTAGTGTGAGTAGAGTCCAGTGTAGTGTGTCGGTAGAATCCAGTGTAGTGTGAGTAGAGTCCAGTGTAGTGTGAGTAGAGTCCAGTGTAGTGTGGGTAGAGTCCAGTGTAGTGTGGGTAGAGTCCAGTGTAGTGTGGGTAGAGTCCAGTGTAGTGTGGGTAGAGTCCAGTGTAGTGTGGGTAGAGTCCAGTGTAGTGTGTGGGTAGAGTCCAGTGTAGTGTGGGTAGAGTCCAGTGTAGTGTGAGTAGAGTCCAGTGTAGTGTGGTAGAGTCCAGTGTAGTGTGGGTAGAGTCCAGTGTAGTGTGGGTAGAGTCCAGTGTAGTGTGTGGGTAGAGTCCAGTGTAGTGTGGGTAGAGTCCAGTGTAGTGTGGGTAGAGTCCAGTGTAGTATGGGTAGAGTCCAGTGTAGTGTGTCGAAAGAGTCCAGTGTAGTGTAGGTAGAGTCCAGTATAGTTTGGGTAGAGTCCAGTGTAGTGTGGGTAGAGTCCAGTGTAGTGTGGGTAGAGTCCAGTGTAGTGTAGGTAGAGTCCAGTGTAGTGTGGGTAGAGTCCAGTGTAGTGTGAGTAGAGTCCAGTGTAGTGTGAGTAGAGTCCAGTGTAGTGTGGGTAGAGTCCAGCGTAATGTGTGGGTAGAGTCCAGCGTAGTGTGAGTAGAGTCCAGTGTAGTGTGAGTAGAGTCCAGTGTAGTGTGTTGGTAGAGTCCAGTGTAGTGTGTGGGTAGAGTCCAGTGTAGTGTGAGTAGAGTCCAGTGTAGTGTGGGTAGAGTCCAGTGTAGTGTAGGTAGAGTCCAGTGTAGTCAGTGGGTAGAGTCCAGTGTAGTGTGGGTAGAGTCCAGTGTAGTGTGAGTAGAGTCCAGTGTAGTGTGGGTAGAGTCCAGTGTAGTGTGGGTAGAGTCCAGTGTAGTGTGGGTAGAGTGCAGTGTAGTGTGAGTAGAGTCCAGTGTAGTGTGGGTAGAGTCCAGTGTAGTGTGGGTAGAGTCCAGTGTAGTGTGGGTAGAGTCCAGTGTAGTGTAGGTAGAGTCCAGTGTAGTGTGGGTAGAGTCCAGTGTAGTGTGAGTAGAATCCAGTTTAGTGCGGGTAGAGTCCAGTGTAGTGTGGGTAGAGTCCAGTGTAATGTGGGTAGAGTCCAGTGTAGTGTGAGTAGAGTCCAGTGTAGTGTGAGTAGAGTCCAGTGTAGTGTGAGTAGAGTCCAGTGTAGTGTGAGTAGAGTCCAGTGTAGTGTGTTGGTAGAGTCCAGTGTAGTGTATGGGTAGAGTCCAGTGTAGTGTGAGTAGAGTCCAGTGTAGTGTGAGTAGAGTCCAGTGTAGTGTGTTTATAGAGTCCAGTGTAGTGTATGGGTAGAGTCCAGTGTAGTGTGAGTAGAGTCCAGTGTAGTGTGAGTAGAGTCCAGTGTAGTGTGAGTAGAGTCCAGTGTAGTGTGTTGGTAGAGTCCAGTGTAGTGTGTGGGTAGAGTCCAGTGTAGTGTGGGTAGAGTCCAGTGTAGTGTGAGTAGAGTCCAGTATAGTGTGGGTAGAGTCCAGTGTAGTGTGGGTAGAGTCCAGTGTAGTGTGGGTAGAGTGCAGTGTAGTGTGAGTAGAGTCCAGTGTAGTGTGAGTAGAGTCCAGTGTAGTTTGAGTAGAGTCCAGTGTAGTGTGCGTAGAGTCCAGTGTAGTGTGGGTAGAGTCCAGTGTAGTGTGAGTAGAGTCCAGTGTAGTGTGGGTAGAGTCCAGTGTAGTGTAGGTAGAGTCCAGTGTAGTGTGGGTAGAGTCCAGTGTAGTGTGAGTAGAGTCCAGTGTAGTGTGGTAGAGTCCAGTGTAGTGTGGGTAGAGTCCAGTGTAGTGTGGGTAGAGTCCAGTGTAGTGTGGGTAGAGTCCAGTGTAGTGTAGGTATAGTCCAGTGTAGTGTGTGGGTAGAGTCCAGTGTAGTGTGGGTAGAGTCCAGTGTAGTGTGGGTAGAGTCCAGTGTAGTATGAGTAGAGTCCAGTGTAGTGTGGGTAGATTCCAGTGTAGTGTGGGTAGAGTCCAGTGTAGTGTGGGTAGAGTCCAGTGTAGTGTGGGTAGAGTCCAGTGTAGTGTGGGTAGAGTCCAGTGTAGTGTGGGGAGAGTCCACTGTAGCGTGGGTAGAGTCCACTGTAGTGTGGGTAGAGTCCAGTGTAGTGTGGGTAGAGTCCAGTGTAGTGTGGGTAGAGTCCAGTGTAGTGTGAGTAGAGTCCAGTGTAGTGTGTCGGTAGAGTCCAGTGTAGTGTGAGTAGAGTCCAGTGTAGTGTGGGTAGATTCCAGTGTAGTGTGGGTAGAGTCCAGTGTAGTGTGGGTAGAGTCCAGTGTAGTGTGGGTAGAGTCCAGTGTAGTGTGGGTAGAGTCCACTGTAGCGTGGGTAGAGTCCACTGTAGTGTGGGTAGAGTCCAGTGTAGTGTGAGTAGAGTCCAGTGTAGTGTGGGTAGATTCCAGTGTAGTGTGGGTAGAGTCCAGTGTAGTGTGGGGAGAGTCCACTGTAGCGTGGGTAGAGTCCACTGTAGTGTGGGTAGAGTCCAGTGTAGTGTGGGTAGAGTCCAGTGTAGTGTGGGTAGAGTCCAGTGTAGTGCGGGTAGAGTCCAGTGTAGTGTGGGTAAAGTCCAGTGTAATGTGGGTAGAGTCCAGTGTAGTATGGGTAGAGTCCAGTGTAGTGTGGGTAGAGTCCAGTGTAGTGTGAGTAGAGTCCAGTGTAGTGTGTCGGTAGAATCCAGTGTAGTGTGAGTAGAGTCCAGTGTAGTGTGAGTAGAGTCCAGTGTAGTGTGTCGGTAGAGTCCAGTGTAGTGTGAGTAGAGTCCAGTGTAGTGCGGGTAGAGTCCAGTGTAGTGTGAGTAGAGTCCAGTGTAGTGTGAGTAGAGTCCAGTGTAGTGTGGGTAGAGTCCAGTGTAGTGTGGGTAGAGTCCAGTGTAGTGTGTGGGTAGAGTCCAGTGTAGTGTGGGTAGAGTCCAGTGTAGTGTGGGTAGAGTCCAGTGTAGTGTGGGTAGAGTCCAGTGTAGTGTAGGTATAGTCCAGTGTAGTGTGTGGGTAGAGTCCAGTGTAGTGTGGGTAGACTCCAGTGTAGTGTGGGTAGAGTCCAGTGTAGTGTGGGTAGAGTCCAGTGTAGTGTGGGTAGAGTCCAGTGTAGTGTGGGTAGAGTCCAGTGTAGTGCGGGTAGAGTCCAGTGTAGTGTGGGTAAAGTCCAGTGTAATGTGGGTAGAGTCCAGTGTAGTATGGGTAGAGTCCAGTGTAGTGTGGGTAGAGTCCAGTGTAGTGTGAGTAGAGTCCAGTGTAGTGTGTCGGTAGAATCCAGTGTAGTGTGAGTAGAGTCCAGTGTAGTGTGAGTAGAGTCCAGTGTAGTGTGGGAGAGTCCAGTGTAGTGTGAGTAGAGTCCAGTGTAGTGTGGGTAGAGTCCAGTGTAGTGTGAGTAGAGTCCAGTGTAGTGTGTCGGTAGAGTCCAGTGTAGTGTGAGTAGAGTCCAGTGTAGTGCGGGTAGAGTCCAGTGTAGTGTGGGTAAAGTCCAGTGTAGTGTGGGTAGAGTCCAGTGTAGTGTGAGTAGAGTCCAGTGTAGTGTGGGTAGATTCCAGTGTAGTGTGGGTAGAGTCCAGTGTAGTGTGGGGAGAGTCCACTGTAGCGTGGGTAGAGTCCACTGTAGTGTGGGTAGAGTCCAGTGTAGTGTGGGTAGAGTCCAGTGTAGTGTGGGTAGAGTCCAGTGTAGTGCGGGTAGAGTCCAGTGTAGTGTGGGTAAAGTCCAGTGTAATGTGGGTAGAGTCCAGTGTAGTATGGGTAGAGTCCAGTGTAGTGTGGGTAGAGTCCAGTGTAGTGTGAGTAGAGTCCAGTGTAGTGTGTCGGTAGAATCCAGTGTAGTGTGAGTAGAGTCCAGTGTAGTGTGAGTAGAGTCCAGTGTAGTGTGTCGGTAGAGTCCAGTGTAGTGTGAGTAGAGTCCAGTGTAGTGCGGGTAGAGTCCAGTGTAGTGTGAGTAGAGTCCAGTGTAGTGTGAGTAGAGTCCAGTGTAGTGTGGGTAGAGTCCAGTGTAGTGTGGGTAGAGTCCAGTGTAGTGTGTGGGTAGAGTCCAGTGTAGTGTGGGTAGAGTCCAGTGTAGTGTGGGTAGAGTCCAGTGTAGTGTGGGTAGAGTCCAGTGTAGTGTAGGTATAGTCCAGTGTAGTGTGTGGGTAGAGTCCAGTGTAGTGTGGGTAGACTCCAGTGTAGTGTGGGTAGAGTCCAGTGTAGTGTGGGTAGAGTCCAGTGTAGTGTGGGTAGAGTCCAGTGTAGTGTGGGTAGAGTCCAGTGTAGTGCGGGTAGAGTCCAGTGTAGTGTGGGTAAAGTCCAGTGTAATGTGGGTAGAGTCCAGTGTAGTATGGGTAGAGTCCAGTGTAGTGTGGGTAGAGTCCAGTGTAGTGTGAGTAGAGTCCAGTGTAGTGTGTCGGTAGAATCCAGTGTAGTGTGAGTAGAGTCCAGTGTAGTGTGAGTAGAGTCCAGTGTAGTGTGGGAGAGTCCAGTGTAGTGTGAGTAGAGTCCAGTGTAGTGTGGGTAGAGTCCAGTGTAGTGTGAGTAGAGTCCAGTGTAGTGTGTCGGTAGAGTCCAGTGTAGTGTGAGTAGAGTCCAGTGTAGTGCGGGTAGAGTCCAGTGTAGTGTGGGTAAAGTCCAGTGTAATGTGGGTAGAGTCCAGTGTAGTGTGGGTAGAGTCCAGTGTAGTGTGGGTAGAGTCCAGTGTAGTGTGGGTAGAGTCCAGTGTAGTGTGAGTAGAGTCCAGTGTAGTGTGTCGGTAGAGTCCAGTGTAGTGTGAGTAGAGTCCAGTGTAGTGTGAGTAGAGTCCAGTGTAGTGTGGGTAGAGTCCAGTGTAGTGTGGGTAGAGTCCAGTGTAGTGTGTGGGTAGAGTCCAGAGTAATGTGTGGGTAGAGTCCAGTGTAGTGTGGGTAAAGTCCAGTGTAGTGTGAGTAGAGTCCAGTGTAGTGTGGGTAGAGTCCAGTGTAGTGTGGGTAGAGTCCAGTGTAGTGTGGGTAGAGTGCAGTGTAGTGTGAGTAGAGTCCAGTGTAGTGTGGGTAGAGTCCAGTGTAGTGTGGGTAGAGTCCAGTGTAGTGTGGGTAGAGTCCAGTGTAGTGTAGGTAGAGTCCAGTGTAGTGTGGGTAGAGTCCAGTGTAGTGTGAGTAGAGTCCAGTTTAGTGCGGGTAGAGTCCAGTGTAGTGTGGGTAGAGTCCAGTGTAATGTGGGTAGAGTCCAGTGTAGTGTGAGTAGAGTCCAGTGTAGTGTGAGTAGAGTCCAGTGTAGTGTGAGTAGAGTCCAGTGTAGTGTGAGTAGAGTCCAGTGTAGTGTGTTGGTAGAGTCCAGTGTAGTGTATGGGTAGAGTCCAGTGTATTGTGAGTAGAGTCCAGTGTAGTGTGAGTAGAGTCCAGTGTAGTGTGTTTATAGAGTCCAGTGTAGTGTATGGGTAGAGTCCAGTGTAGTGTGAGTAGAGTCCAGTGTGGTGTGAGTAGAGTCCAGTGTAGTGTGAGTAGAGTCCAGTGTAGTGTGTTGGTAGAGTCCAGTGTAGTGTGTGGGTAGAGTCCAGTGTAGTGTGGGTAGAGTCCAGTGTAGTGTGAGTAGAGTCCAGTATAGTGTGGGTAGAGTCCAGTGTAGTGTGGGTAGAGTCCAGTGTAGTGTGGGTAGAGTGCAGTGTAGTGTGAGTAGAGTCCAGTGTAGTGTGAGTAGAGTCCAGTGTAGTTTGAGTAGAGTCCAGTGTAGTGTGCGTAGAGTCCAGTGTAGTGTGGGTAGAGTCCAGTGTAGTGTGAGTAGAGTCCAGTGTAGTGTGGGTAGAGTCCAGTGTAGTGTAGGTAGAGTCCAGTGTAGTGTGGGTAGAGTCCAGTGTAGTGTGAGTAGAGTCCAGTGTAGTGTGGTAGAGTCCAGTGTAGTGTGGGTAGAGTCCAGTGTAGTGTGGGTAGAGTCCAGTGTAGTGTGGGTAGAGTCCAGTGTAGTGTAGGTATAGTCCAGTGTAGTGTGTGGGTAGAGTCCAGTGTAGTGTGGGTAGAGTCCAGTGTAGTGTGGGTAGAGTCCAGTGTAGTATGAGTAGAGTCCAGTGTAGTGTGGGTAGATTCCAGTGTAGTGTGGGTAGAGTCCAGTGTAGTGTGGGTAGAGTCCAGTGTAGTGTGGGTAGAGTCCAGTGTAGTGTGGGTAGAGTCCAGTGTAGTGTGGGGAGAGTCCACTGTAGCGTGGGTAGAGTCCACTGTAGTGTGGGTAGAGTCCAGTGTAGTGTGGGTAGAGTCCAGTGTAGTGTGGGTAGAGTCCAGTGTAGTGTGAGTAGAGTCCAGTGTAGTGTGTCGGTAGAGTCCAGTGTAGTGTGAGTAGAGTCCATTGTAGTGTGAGTAGAGTCCAGTGTAGTGTGGGTAGATTCCAGTGTAGTGTGGGTAGAGTCCAGTGTAGTGTGGGTAGAGTCCAGTGTAGTGTGGGTAGAGTCCAGTGTAGTGTGGGTAGAGTCCACTGTAGCGTGGGTAGAGTCCACTGTAGTGTGGGTAGAGTCCAGTGTAGTGTGAGTAGAGTCCAGTGTAGTGTGGGTAGATTCCAGTGTAGTGTGGGTAGAGTCCAGTGTAGTGTGGGTAGAGTCCAGTGTAGTGTGGGTAGAGTCCAGTGTAGTGTGGGTAGAGTCCAGTGTAGTGTGGGGAGAGTCCACTGTAGCGTGGGTAGAGTCCACTGTAGTGTGGGTAGAGTCCAGTGTAGTGTGGGTAGAGTCCAGTGTAGTGTGGGTAGAGTCCAGTGTAGTGCGGGTAGAGTCCAGTGTAGTGTGGGTAAAGTCCAGTGTAATGTGGGTAGAGTCCAGTGTAGTATGGGTAGAGTCCAGTGTAGTGTGGGTAGAGTCCAGTGTAGTGTGAGTAGAGTCCAGTGTAGTGTGTCGGTAGAATCCAGTGTAGTGTGAGTAGAGTCCAGTGTAGTGTGAGTAGAGTCCAGTGTAGTGTGTCGGTAGAGTCCAGTGTAGTGTGAGTAGAGTCCAGTGTAGTGCGGGTAGAGTCCAGTGTAGTGTGAGTAGAGTCCAGTGTAGTGTGAGTAGAGTCCAGTGTAGTGTGGGTAGAGTCCAGTGTAGTGTGGGTAGAGTCCAGTGTAGTGTGTGGGTAGAGTCCAGTGTAGTGTGGGTAGAGTCCAGTGTAGTGTGGGTAGAGTCCAGTGTAGTGTGGGTAGAGTCCAGTGTAGTGTAGGTATAGTCCAGTGTAGTGTGTGGGTAGAGTCCAGTGTAGTGTGGGTAGACTCCAGTGTAGTGTGGGTAGAGTCCAGTGTAGTGTGGGTAGAGTCCAGTGTAGTGTGGGTAGAGTCCAGTGTAGTGTGGGTAGAGTCCAGTGTAGTGCGGGTAGAGTCCAGTGTAGTGTGGGTAAAGTCCAGTGTAATGTGGGTAGAGTCCAGTGTAGTATGGGTAGAGTCCAGTGTAGTGTGGGTAGAGTCCAGTGTAGTGTGAGTAGAGTCCAGTGTAGTGTGTCGGTAGAATCCAGTGTAGTGTGAGTAGAGTCCAGTGTAGTGTGAGTAGAGTCCAGTGTAGTGTGGGATAGTCCAGTGTAGTGTGAGTAGAGTCCAGTGTAGTGTGGGTAGAGTCCAGTGTAGTGTGAGTAGAGTCCAGTGTAGTGTGTCGGTAGAGTCCAGTGTAGTGTGAGTAGAGTCCAGTGTAGTGCGGGTAGAGTCCAGTGTAGTGTGGGTAAAGTCCAGTGTAATGTGGGTAGAGTCCAGTGTAGTGTGGGTAGAGTCCAGTGTAGTGTGGGTAGAGTCCAGTGTAGTGTGGGTAGAGTCCAGTGTAGTGTGAGTAGAGTCCAGTGTAGTGTGTCGGTAGAGTCCAGTGTAGTGTGAGTAGAGTCCAGTGTAGTGTGAGTAGAGTCCAGTGTAGTGTGGGTAGAGTCCAGTGTAGTGTGGGTAGAGTCCAGTGTAGTGTGTGGGTAGAGTCCAGAGTAATGTGTGGGTAGAGTCCAGTGTAGTGTGAGTAGAGTCCATTGTAGTGTGGTAGAGTCCAGTGTAGTGTGGGTAGAGTCCAGTGTAGTGTGGGTAGAGTCCAGTGTAGTGTGTGGGTAGAGTCCAGTGTAGTGTGGGTAGAGTCCAGTGTAGTATGGGTAGAGTCCAGTGTAGTGTGTCGAAAGAGTCCAGTGTAGTGTAGGTAGAGTCCAGTATAGTTTGGGTAGAGTCCAGTGTAGTGTGGGTAGAGTCCAGTGTAGTGTGGGTAGAGTCCAGTGTAGTGTAGGTAGAGTCCAGTGTAGTGTGGGTAGAGTCCAGTGTAGTGTGAGTAGAGTCCAGTGTAGTGTGAGTAGAGTCCAGTGTAGTGTGTCGGTAGAATCCAGTGTAGTGTGAGTAGAGTCCAGTGTAGTGTGAGTAGAGTCCAGTGTAGTGTGGGTAGAGTCCAGTGTAGTGTGGGTAGAGTCCAGTGTAGTGTGGGTAGAGTCCAGTGTAGTGTGGGTAGAGTCCAGTGTAGTGTGGGTAGAGTCCAGTGTAGTGTGTGGGTAGAGTCCAGTGTAGTGTGGGTAGAGTCCAGTGTAGTGTGAGTAGAGTCCAGTGTAATGTGGTAGAGTCCAGTGTAGTGTGGGTAGAGTCCAGTGTAGTGTGTGTAGAGTCCAGTGTAGTGTGTGGGTAGAGTCCAGTGTAGTGTGGGTAGAGTCCAGTGTAGTGTGGGTAGAGTCCAGTGTAGTATGGGTAGAGTCCAGTGTAGTGTGTCGAAAGAGTCCAGTGTAGTGTAGGTAGAGTCCAGTATAGTTTGGGTAGAGTCCAGTGTAGTGTGGGTAGAGTCCAGTGTAGTGTGGGTAGAGTCCAGTGTAGTGTAGGTAGAGTCCAGTGTAGTGTGGGTAGAGTCCAGTGTAGTGTGAGTAGAGTCCAGTGTAGTGTGGGTAGAGTCCAGCGTAATGTGTGGGTAGAGTCCAGCGTAGTGTGAGTAGAGTCCAGTGTAGTGTGAGTAGAGTCCAGTGTAGTGTGTTGGTAGAGTCCAGTGTAGTGTGTGGGTAGAGTCCAGTGTAGTGTGAGTAGAGTCCAGTGTAGTGTGGGTAGAGTCCAGTGTAGTGTAGGTAGAGTCCAGTGTAGTCAGTGGGTAGAGTCCAGTGTAGTGTGGGTAGAGTCCAGTGTAGTGTGAGTAGAGTCCAGTGTAGTGTGGGTAGAGTCCAGTGTAGTGTGGGTAGAGTCCAGTGTAGTGTGGGTAGAGTGCAGTGTAGTGTGAGTAGAGTCCAGTGTAGTGTGGGTAGAGTCCAGTGTAGTGTGGGTAGAGTCCAGTGTAGTGTGGGTAGAGTCCAGTGTAGTGTAGGTAGAGTCCAGTGTAGTGTGGGTAGAGTCCAGTGTAGTGTGAGTAGAGTCCAGTGTAGTGTGAGTAGAGTCCAGTGTAGTGTGTCGGTAGAATCCAGTGTAGTGTGAGTAGAGTCCAGTGTAGTGTGAGTAGAGTCCAGTGTAGTGTGGGAGAGTCCAGTGTAGTGTGAGTAGAGTCCAGTGTAGTGTGGGTAGAGTCCAGTGTAGTGTGAGTAGAGTCCAGTGTAGTGTGTCGGTAGAGTCCAGTGTAGTGTGAGTAGAGTCCAGTGTAGTGCGGGTAGAGTCCAGTGTAGTGTGGGTAAAGTCCAGTGTAATGTGGGTAGAGTCCAGTGTAGTGTGGGTAGAGTCCAGTGTAGTGTGGGTAGAGTCCAGTGTAGTGTGGGTAGAGTCCAGTGTAGTGTGAGTAGAGTCCAGTGTAGTGTGTCGGTAGAGTCCAGTGTAGTGTGAGTAGAGTCCAGTGTAGTGTGAGTAGAGTCCAGTGTAGTGTGGGTAGAGTCCAGTGTAGTGTGGGTAGAGTCCAGTGTAGTGTGTGGGTAGAGTCCAGAGTAATGTGTGGGTAGAGTCCAGTGTAGTGTGAGTAGAGTCCATTGTAGTGTGGTAGAGTCCAGTGTAGTGTGGGTGGAGTCCAGTGTAGTGTGGGTAGAGTCCAGTGTAGTGTGTGGGTAGAGTCCAGTGTAGTGTGGGTAGAGTCCAGTGTAGTATGGGTAGAGTCCAGTGTAGTGTGTCGAAAGAGTCCAGTGTAGTGTAGGTAGAGTCCAGTATAGTTTGGGTAGAGTCCAGTGTAGTGTGGGTAGAGTCCAGTGTAGTGTGGGTAGAGTCCAGTGTAGTGTAGGTAGAGTCCAGTGTAGTGTGGGTAGAGTCCAGTGTAGTGTGAGTAGAGTCCAGTGTAGTGTGAGTAGAGTCCAGTGTAGTGTGTCGGTAGAATCCAGTGTAGTGTGAGTAGAGTCCAGTGTAGTGTGAGTAGAGTCCAGTGTAGTGTGGGTAGAGTCCAGTGTAGTGTGGGTAGAGTCCAGTGTAGTGTGGGTAGAGTCCAGTGTAGTGTGGGTAGAGTCCAGTGTAGTGTGGGTAGAGTCCAGTGTAGTGTGTGGGTAGAGTCCAGTGTAGTGTGGGTAGAGTCCAGTGTAGTGTGAGTAGAGTCCAGTGTAATGTGGTAGAGTCCAGTGTAGTGTGGGTAGAGTCCAGTGTAGTGTGTGTAGAGTCCAGTGTAGTGTGTGGGTAGAGTCCAGTGTAGTGTGGGTAGAGTCCAGTGTAGTGTGGGTAGAGTCCAGTGTAGTATGGGTAGAGTCCAGTGTAGTGTGTCGAAAGAGTCCAGTGTAGTGTAGGTAGAGTCCAGTATAGTTTGGGTAGAGTCCAGTGTAGTGTGGGTAGAGTCCAGTGTAGTGTGGGTAGAGTCCAGTGTAGTGTAGGTAGAGTCCAGTGTAGTGTGGGTAGAGTCCAGTGTAGTGTGAGTAGAGTCCAGTGTAGTGTGAGTAGAGTCCAGTGTAGTGTGGGTAGAGTCCAGCGTAATGTGTGGGTAGAGTCCAGCGTAGTGTGAGTAGAGTCCAGTGTAGTGTGAGTAGAGTCCAGTGTAGTGTGTTGGTAGAGTCCAGTGTAGTGTGTGGGTAGAGTCCAGTGTAGTGTGAGTAGAGTCGAGTGTAGTGTGGGTTGAGTCCAGTGTAGTGTAGGTAGAGTCCAGTGTAGTCAGTGGGTAGAGTCCAGTGTAGTGTGGGTAGAGTCCAGTGTAGTGTGAGTAGAGTCCAGTGTAGTGTGGGTAGAGTCCAGTGTAGTGTGGGTAGAGTCCAGTGTAGTGTGGGTAGAGTGCAGTGTAGTGTGAGTAGAGTCCAGTGTAGTGTGGGTAGAGTCCAGTGTAGTGTGGGTAGAGTCCAGTGTAGTGTGGGTAGAGTCCAGTGTAGTGTAGGTAGAGTCCAGTGTAGTGTGGGTAGAGTCCAGTGTAGTGTGAGTAGAGTCCAGTGTAGTGCGGGTAGAGTCCAGTGTAGTGTGGGTAGAGTCCAGTGTAATGTGGGTAGAGTCCAGTGTAGTGTGAGTAGAGTCCAGTGTAGTGTGAGTAGAGTCCAGTGTAGTGTGAGTAGAGTCCAGTGTAGTGTGAGTAGAGTCCAGTGTAGTGTGTTGGTAGAGTCCAGTGTAGTGTATGGGTAGAGTCCAGTGTAGTGTGAGTAGAGTCCAGTGTAGTGTGAGTAGAGTCCAGTGTAGTGTGTTTATAGAGTCCAGTGTAGTGTATGGGTAGAGTCCAGTGTAGTGTGAGTAGAGTCCAGTGTAGTGTGAGTAGAGTCCAGTGTAGTGTGAGTAGAGTCCAGTGTAGTGTGTTGGTAGAGTCCAGTGTAGTGTGTGGGTAGAGTCCAGTGTAGTGTGGGTAGAGTCCAGTGTAGTGTGAGTAGAGTCCAGTATAGTGTGGGTAGAGTCCAGTGTAGTGTGGGTAGAGTCCAGTGTAGTGTGGGTAGAGTGCAGTGTAGTGTGAGTAGAGTCCAGTGTAGTGTGAGTAGAGTCCAGTGTAGTTTGAGTAGAGTCCAGTGTAGTGTGCGTAGAGTCCAGTGTAGTGTGGGTAGAGTCCAGTGTAGTGTAGGTAGAGTCCAGTGTAGTGTGGGTAGAGTCCAGTGTAGTGTGAGTAGAGTCCAGTGTAGTGTGAGTAGAGTCCAGTGTAGTATGTTGGTAGAGTCCAGTGTAGTGTGTGGGTAGAGTCCAGTGTAGTGTGGGTAGAGTCCAGTGTAGTGTGAGTGGAGTCCAGTGTAGTGTGGGTAGAGTCCAGTGTAGTGTGGGTAGAGTCCAGTGTAGTGTGGGTAGAGTGCAGTGTAGTGTGAGTAGAGTCCAGTGTAGTGTGTTGGTAGAGACCAGTGTAGTGTGAGTAGAGTCCAGTGTAGTTTGAGTAGAGTCCAGTGTAGTGTGGGTAGAGTCCAGTGTAGTGTGGGTAGAGTCCAGTGTAGTGTGAGTAGAGTCCAGTGTAGTTTGAGTAGAGTCCAGTGTAGTGTGCGTAGAGTCCAGTGTAGTGTGGGTAGAGTCCAGTGTAGTGTAGGTAGAGTCCAGTGTAGTGTGGGTAGAGTCCAGTGTAGTGTGAGTAGAGTCCAGTGTAGTGTGAGTAGAGTCCAGTGTAGTATGTTGGTAGAGTCCAGTGTAGTGTGTGGGTAGAGTCCAGTGTAGTGTGGGTAGAGTCCAGTGTAGTGTGAGTGGAGTCCAGTGTAGTGTGGGTAGAGTCCAGTGTAGTGTGGGTAGAGTCCAGTGTAGTGTGGGTAGAGTGCAGTGTAGTGTGAGTAGAGTCCAGTGTAGTGTGTTGGTAGAGTCCAGTGTAGTGTGAGTAGAGTCCAGTGTAGTTTGAGTAGAGTCCAGTGTAGTGTGGGTAGAGTCCAGTGTAGTGTGGGTAGAGTCCAGTGTAGTGTGAGTAGAGTCCAGTGTAGTGTGGGTAGAGTCCAGTGTAGTGTAGGTAGAGTCCAGTGTAGTGTGGGTAGAGTCCAGTGTAGTGTGAGTAGAGTCCAGTGTAGTGTGAGTAGAGTCCAGTGTAGTGTGTCGGTAGAATCCAGTGTAGTGTGAGTAGAGTCCAGTGTAGTGTGAGTAGAGTCCAGTGTAGTGTGGGTAGAGTCCAGTGTAGTGTGGGTAGAGTCCAGTGTAGTGTGAGTAGAGTCCAGTGTAGTGTGTCGGTAGAGTCCATTGTAGTGTGAGTAGAGTCCAGTGTAGTGCGGGTAGAGTCAAGTGTAGTGTGGGTAAAGTCCAGTGTAATGTGGGTAGAGTCCAGTGTAGTGTGGGTAGAGTCCAGTGTAGTGTGGGTAGAGTCCAGTGTAGTGTGAGTAGAGTCCAGTGTAGTGTGTCGGTAGAGTCCAGTGTAGTGTGAGTAGAGTCCAGTGTAGTGTGTCGGTAGAATCCAGTGTAGTGTGAGTAGAGTCCAGTGTAGTGTGAGTAGAGTCCAGTGTAGTGTGGGTAGAGTCCAGTGTAGTGTGGGTAGAGTCCAGTGTAGTGTGGGTAGAGTCCAGTGTAGTGTGGGTAGAGTCCAGTGTAGTGTGGGTAGAGTCCAGTGTAGTGTGTGGGTAGAGTCCAGTGTAGTGTGGGTAGAGTCCAGTGTAGTGTAGGTAGAGTCCAGTGTAGTGTGAGTGGAGTCCAGTGTAGTGTGAGTAGAGTCCATTGTAGTGTGGGTAGAGTCCAGTGTAGTGTGAGTAGAGTCCAGTGTAGTGTGTCGGTAGAATCCAGTGTAGTGTGAGTAGAGTCCAGTGTAGTGTGAGTAGAGTCCAGTGTAGTGTGTCGGTAGAGTCCAGTGTAGTGTGAGTAGAGTCCAGTGTAGTGCGGGTAGAGTCCAGTGTAGTGTGAGTAGAGTCCAGTGTAGTGTGAGTAGAGTCCAGTGTAGTGTGGGTAGAGTCCAGTGTAGTGTGGGTAGAGTCCAGTGTAGTGTGTGGGTAGAGTCCAGTGTAGTGTGGGTAGAGTCCAGTGTAGTGTGGGTAGAGTCCAGTGTAGTGTGGGTAGAGTCCAGTGTAGTGTAGGTATAGTCCAGTGTAGTGTGTGGGTAGAGTCCAGTGTAGTGTGGGTAGACTCCAGTGTAGTGTGGGTAGAGTCCAGTGTAGTGTGGGTAGAGTCCAGTGTAGTGTGGGTAGAGTCCAGTGTAGTGTGGGTAGAGTCCAGTGTAGTGCGGGTAGAGTCCAGTGTAGTGTGGGTAAAGTCCAGTGTAATGTGGGTAGAGTCCAGTGTAGTATGGGTAGAGTCCAGTGTAGTGTGGGTAGAGTCCAGTGTAGTGTGAGTAGAGTCCAGTGTAGTGTGTCGGTAGAATCCAGTGTAGTGTGAGTAGAGTCCAGTGTAGTGTGAGTAGAGTCCAGTGTAGTGTGGGAGAGTCCAGTGTAGTGTGAGTAGAGTCCAGTGTAGTGTGGGTAGAGTCCAGTGTAGTGTGAGTAGAGTCCAGTGTAGTGTGTCGGTAGAGTCCAGTGTAGTGTGAGTAGAGTCCAGTGTAGTGCGGGTAGAGTCCAGTGTAGTGTGGGTAAAGTCCAGTGTAGTGTGGGTAGAGTCCAGTGTAGTGTGAGTAGAGTCCAGTGTAGTGTGGGTAGATTCCAGTGTAGTGTGGGTAGAGTCCAGTGTAGTGTGGGGAGAGTCCACTGTAGCGTGGGTAGAGTCCACTGTAGTGTGGGTAGAGTCCAGTGTAGTGTGGGTAGAGTCCAGTGTAGTGTGGGTAGAGTCCAGTGTAGTGCGGGTAGAGTCCAGTGTAGTGTGGGTAAAGTCCAGTGTAATGTGGGTAGAGTCCAGTGTAGTATGGGTAGAGTCCAGTGTAGTGTGGGTAGAGTCCAGTGTAGTGTGAGTAGAGTCCAGTGTAGTGTGTCGGTAGAATCCAGTGTAGTGTGAGTAGAGTCCAGTGTAGTGTGAGTAGAGTCCAGTGTAGTGTGTCGGTAGAGTCCAGTGTAGTGTGAGTAGAGTCCAGTGTAGTGCGGGTAGAGTCCAGTGTAGTGTGAGTAGAGTCCAGTGTAGTGTGAGTAGAGTCCAGTGTAGTGTGGGTAGAGTCCAGTGTAGTGTGGGTAGAGTCCAGTGTAGTGTGTGGGTAGAGTCCAGTGTAGTGTGGGTAGAGTCCAGTGTAGTGTGGGTAGAGTCCAGTGTAGTGTGGGTAGAGTCCAGTGTAGTGTAGGTATAGTCCAGTGTAGTGTGTGGGTAGAGTCCAGTGTAGTGTGGGTAGACTCCAGTGTAGTGTGGGTAGAGTCCAGTGTAGTGTGGGTAGAGTCCAGTGTAGTGTGGGTAGAGTCCAGTGTAGTGTGGGTAGAGTCCAGTGTAGTGCGGGTAGAGTCCAGTGTAGTGTGGGTAAAGTCCAGTGTAATGTGGGTAGAGTCCAGTGTAGTATGGGTAGAGTCCAGTGTAGTGTGGGTAGAGTCCAGTGTAGTGTGAGTAGAGTCCAGTGTAGTGTGTCGGTAGAATCCAGTGTAGTGTGAGTAGAGTCCAGTGTAGTGTGAGTAGAGTCCAGTGTAGTGTGGGAGAGTCCAGTGTAGTGTGAGTAGAGTCCAGTGTAGTGTGGGTAGAGTCCAGTGTAGTGTGAGTAGAGTCCAGTGTAGTGTGTCGGTAGAGTCCAGTGTAGTGTGAGTAGAGTCCAGTGTAGTGCGGGTAGAGTCCAGTGTAGTGTGGGTAAAGTCCAGTGTAATGTGGGTAGAGTCCAGTGTAGTGTGGGTAGAGTCCAGTGTAGTGTGGGTAGAGTCCAGTGTAGTGTGGGTAGAGTCCAGTGTAGTGTGAGTAGAGTCCAGTGTAGTGTGTCGGTAGAGTCCAGTGTAGTGTGAGTAGAGTCCAGTGTAGTGTGAGTAGAGTCCAGTGTAGTGTGGGTAGAGTCCAGTGTAGTGTGGGTAGAGTCCAGTGTAGTGTGTGGGTAGAGTCCAGAGTAATGTGTGGGTAGAGTCCAGTGTAGTGTGGGTAAAGTCCAGTGTAGTGTGAGTAGAGTCCAGTGTAGTGTGGGTAGAGTCCAGTGTAGTGTGGGTAGAGTCCAGTGTAGTGTGGGTAGAGTGCAGTGTAGTGTGAGTAGAGTCCAGTGTAGTGTGGGTAGAGTCCAGTGTAGTGTGGGTAGAGTCCAGTGTAGTGTGGGTAGAGTCCAGTGTAGTGTAGGTAGAGTCCAGTGTAGTGTGGGTAGAGTCCAGTGTAGTGTGAGTAGAGTCCAGTTTAGTGCGGGTAGAGTCCAGTGTAGTGTGGGTAGAGTCCAGTGTAATGTGGGTAGAGTCCAGTGTAGTGTGAGTAGAGTCCAGTGTAGTGTGAGTAGAGTCCAGTGTAGTGTGAGTAGAGTCCAGTGTAGTGTGAGTAGAGTCCAGTGTAGTGTGTTGGTAGAGTCCAGTGTAGTGTATGGGTAGAGTCCAGTGTATTGTGAGTAGAGTCCAGTGTAGTGTGAGTAGAGTCCAGTGTAGTGTGTTTATAGAGTCCAGTGTAGTGTATGGGTAGAGTCCAGTGTAGTGTGAGTAGAGTCCAGTGTGGTGTGAGTAGAGTCCAGTGTAGTGTGAGTAGAGTCCAGTGTAGTGTGTTGGTAGAGTCCAGTGTAGTGTGTGGGTAGAGTCCAGTGTAGTGTGGGTAGAGTCCAGTGTAGTGTGAGTAGAGTCCAGTATAGTGTGGGTAGAGTCCAGTGTAGTGTGGGTAGAGTCCAGTGTAGTGTGGGTAGAGTGCAGTGTAGTGTGAGTAGAGTCCAGTGTAGTGTGAGTAGAGTCCAGTGTAGTTTGAGTAGAGTCCAGTGTAGTGTGCGTAGAGTCCAGTGTAGTGTGGGTAGAGTCCAGTGTAGTGTGAGTAGAGTCCAGTGTAGTGTGGGTAGAGTCCAGTGTAGTGTAGGTAGAGTCCAGTGTAGTGTGGGTAGAGTCCAGTGTAGTGTGAGTAGAGTCCAGTGTAGTGTGGTAGAGTCCAGTGTAGTGTGGGTAGAGTCCAGTGTAGTGTGGGTAGAGTCCAGTGTAGTGTGGGTAGAGTCCAGTGTAGTGTAGGTATAGTCCAGTGTAGTGTGTGGGTAGAGTCCAGTGTAGTGTGGGTAGAGTCCAGTGTAGTGTGGGTAGAGTCCAGTGTAGTATGAGTAGAGTCCAGTGTAGTGTGGGTAGATTCCAGTGTAGTGTGGGTAGAGTCCAGTGTAGTGTGGGTAGAGTCCAGTGTAGTGTGGGTAGAGTCCAGTGTAGTGTGGGTAGAGTCCAGTGTAGTGTGGGGAGAGTCCACTGTAGCGTGGGTAGAGTCCACTGTAGTGTGGGTAGAGTCCAGTGTAGTGTGGGTAGAGTCCAGTGTAGTGTGGGTAGAGTCCAGTGTAGTGTGAGTAGAGTCCAGTGTAGTGTGTCGGTAGAGTCCAGTGTAGTGTGAGTAGAGTCCATTGTAGTGTGAGTAGAGTCCAGTGTAGTGTGGGTAGATTCCAGTGTAGTGTGGGTAGAGTCCAGTGTAGTGTGGGTAGAGTCCAGTGTAGTGTGGGTAGAGTCCAGTGTAGTGTGGGTAGAGTCCACTGTAGCGTGGGTAGAGTCCACTGTAGTGTGGGTAGAGTCCAGTGTAGTGTGAGTAGAGTCCAGTGTAGTGTGGGTAGATTCCAGTGTAGTGTGGGTAGAGTCCAGTGTAGTGTGGGTAGAGTCCAGTGTAGTGTGGGTAGAGTCCAGTGTAGTGTGGGTAGAGTCCAGTGTAGTGTGGGGAGAGTCCACTGTAGCGTGGGTAGAGTCCACTGTAGTGTGGGTAGAGTCCAGTGTAGTGTGGGTAGAGTCCAGTGTAGTGTGGGTAGAGTCCAGTGTAGTGCGGGTAGAGTCCAGTGTAGTGTGGGTAAAGTCCAGTGTAATGTGGGTAGAGTCCAGTGTAGTATGGGTAGAGTCCAGTGTAGTGTGGGTAGAGTCCAGTGTAGTGTGAGTAGAGTCCAGTGTAGTGTGTCGGTAGAATCCAGTGTAGTGTGAGTAGAGTCCAGTGTAGTGTGAGTAGAGTCCAGTGTAGTGTGTCGGTAGAGTCCAGTGTAGTGTGAGTAGAGTCCAGTGTAGTGCGGGTAGAGTCCAGTGTAGTGTGAGTAGAGTCCAGTGTAGTGTGAGTAGAGTCCAGTGTAGTGTGGGTAGAGTCCAGTGTAGTGTGGGTAGAGTCCAGTGTAGTGTGTGGGTAGAGTCCAGTGTAGTGTGGGTAGAGTCCAGTGTAGTGTGGGTAGAGTCCAGTGTAGTGTGGGTAGAGTCCAGTGTAGTGTAGGTATAGTCCAGTGTAGTGTGTGGGTAGAGTCCAGTGTAGTGTGGGTAGACTCCAGTGTAGTGTGGGTAGAGTCCAGTGTAGTGTGGGTAGAGTCCAGTGTAGTGTGGGTAGAGTCCAGTGTAGTGTGGGTAGAGTCCAGTGTAGTGCGGGTAGAGTCCAGTGTAGTGTGGGTAAAGTCCAGTGTAATGTGGGTAGAGTCCAGTGTAGTATGGGTAGAGTCCAGTGTAGTGTGGGTAGAGTCCAGTGTAGTGTGAGTAGAGTCCAGTGTAGTGTGTCGGTAGAATCCAGTGTAGTGTGAGTAGAGTCCAGTGTAGTGTGAGTAGAGTCCAGTGTAGTGTGGGATAGTCCAGTGTAGTGTGAGTAGAGTCCAGTGTAGTGTGGGTAGAGTCCAGTGTAGTGTGAGTAGAGTCCAGTGTAGTGTGTCGGTAGAGTCCAGTGTAGTGTGAGTAGAGTCCAGTGTAGTGCGGGTAGAGTCCAGTGTAGTGTGGGTAAAGTCCAGTGTAATGTGGGTAGAGTCCAGTGTAGTGTGGGTAGAGTCCAGTGTAGTGTGGGTAGAGTCCAGTGTAGTGTGGGTAGAGTCCAGTGTAGTGTGAGTAGAGTCCAGTGTAGTGTGTCGGTAGAGTCCAGTGTAGTGTGAGTAGAGTCCAGTGTAGTGTGAGTAGAGTCCAGTGTAGTGTGGGTAGAGTCCAGTGTAGTGTGGGTAGAGTCCAGTGTAGTGTGTGGGTAGAGTCCAGAGTAATGTGTGGGTAGAGTCCAGTGTAGTGTGAGTAGAGTCCATTGTAGTGTGGTAGAGTCCAGTGTAGTGTGGGTAGAGTCCAGTGTAGTGTGGGTAGAGTCCAGTGTAGTGTGTGGGTAGAGTCCAGTGTAGTGTGGGTAGAGTCCAGTGTAGTATGGGTAGAGTCCAGTGTAGTGTGTCGAAAGAGTCCAGTGTAGTGTAGGTAGAGTCCAGTATAGTTTGGGTAGAGTCCAGTGTAGTGTGGGTAGAGTCCAGTGTAGTGTGGGTAGAGTCCAGTGTAGTGTAGGTAGAGTCCAGTGTAGTGTGGGTAGAGTCCAGTGTAGTGTGAGTAGAGTCCAGTGTAGTGTGAGTAGAGTCCAGTGTAGTGTGTCGGTAGAATCCAGTGTAGTGTGAGTAGAGTCCAGTGTAGTGTGAGTAGAGTCCAGTGTAGTGTGGGTAGAGTCCAGTGTAGTGTGGGTAGAGTCCAGTGTAGTGTGGGTAGAGTCCAGTGTAGTGTGGGTAGAGTCCAGTGTAGTGTGGGTAGAGTCCAGTGTAGTGTGTGGGTAGAGTCCAGTGTAGTGTGGGTAGAGTCCAGTGTAGTGTGAGTAGAGTCCAGTGTAATGTGGTAGAGTCCAGTGTAGTGTGGGTAGAGTCCAGTGTAGTGTGTGTAGAGTCCAGTGTAGTGTGTGGGTAGAGTCCAGTGTAGTGTGGGTAGAGTCCAGTGTAGTGTGGGTAGAGTCCAGTGTAGTATGGGTAGAGTCCAGTGTAGTGTGTCGAAAGAGTCCAGTGTAGTGTAGGTAGAGTCCAGTATAGTTTGGGTAGAGTCCAGTGTAGTGTGGGTAGAGTCCAGTGTAGTGTGGGTAGAGTCCAGTGTAGTGTAGGTAGAGTCCAGTGTAGTGTGGGTAGAGTCCAGTGTAGTGTGAGTAGAGTCCAGTGTAGTGTGGGTAGAGTCCAGCGTAATGTGTGGGTAGAGTCCAGCGTAGTGTGAGTAGAGTCCAGTGTAGTGTGAGTAGAGTCCAGTGTAGTGTGTTGGTAGAGTCCAGTGTAGTGTGTGGGTAGAGTCCAGTGTAGTGTGAGTAGAGTCCAGTGTAGTGTGGGTAGAGTCCAGTGTAGTGTAGGTAGAGTCCAGTGTAGTCAGTGGGTAGAGTCCAGTGTAGTGTGGGTAGAGTCCAGTGTAGTGTGAGTAGAGTCCAGTGTAGTGTGGGTAGAGTCCAGTGTAGTGTGGGTAGAGTCCAGTGTAGTGTGGGTAGAGTGCAGTGTAGTGTGAGTAGAGTCCAGTGTAGTGTGGGTAGAGTCCAGTGTAGTGTGGGTAGAGTCCAGTGTAGTGTGGGTAGAGTCCAGTGTAGTGTAGGTAGAGTCCAGTGTAGTGTGGGTAGAGTCCAGTGTAGTGTGAGTAGAGTCCAGTGTAGTGTGAGTAGAGTCCAGTGTAGTGTGTCGGTAGAATCCAGTGTAGTGTGAGTAGAGTCCAGTGTAGTGTGAGTAGAGTCCAATGTAGTGTGGGAGAGTCCAGTGTAGTGTGAGTAGAGTCCAGTGTAGTGTGGGTAGAGTCCAGTGTAGTGTGAGTAGAGTCCAGTGTAGTGTGTCGGTAGAGTCCAGTGTAGTGTGAGTAGAGTCCAGTGTAGTGCGGGTAGAGTCCAGTGTAGTGTGGGTAAAGTCCAGTGTAATGTGGGTAGAGTCCAGTGTAGTGTGGGTAGAGTCCAGTGTAGTGTGGGTAGAGTCCAGTGTAGTGTGGGTAGAGTCCAGTGTAGTGTGAGTAGAGTCCAGTGTAGTGTGTCGGTAGAGTCCAGTGTAGTGTGAGTAGAGTCCAGTGTAGTGTGAGTAGAGTCCAGTGTAGTGTGGGTAGAGTCCAGTGTAGTGTGGGTAGAGTCCAGTGTAGTGTGTGGGTAGAGTCCAGAGTAATGTGTGGGTAGAGTCCAGTGTAGTGTGAGTAGAGTCCATTGTAGTGTGGTAGAGTCCAGTGTAGTGTGGGTGGAGTCCAGTGTAGTGTGGGTAGAGTCCAGTGTAGTGTGTGGGTAGAGTCCAGTGTAGTGTGGGTAGAGTCCAGTGTAGTATGGGTAGAGTCCAGTGTAGTGTGTCGAAAGAGTCCAGTGTAGTGTAGGTAGAGTCCAGTATAGTTTGGGTAGAGTCCAGTGTAGTGTGGGTAGAGTCCAGTGTAGTGTGGGTAGAGTCCAGTGTAGTGTAGGTAGAGTCCAGTGTAGTGTGGGTAGAGTCCAGTGTAGTGTGAGTAGAGTCCAGTGTAGTGTGAGTAGAGTCCAGTGTAGTGTGTCGGTAGAATCCAGTGTAGTGTGAGTAGAGTCCAGTGTAGTGTGAGTAGAGTCCAGTGTAGTGTGGGTAGAGTCCAGTGTAGTGTGGGTAGAGTCCAGTGTAGTGTGGGTAGAGTCCAGTGTAGTGTGGGTAGAGTCCAGTGTAGTGTGGGTAGAGTCCAGTGTAGTGTGTGGGTAGAGTCCAGTGTAGTGTGGGTAGAGTCCAGTGTAGTGTGAGTAGAGTCCAGTGTAATGTGGTAGAGTCCAGTGTAGTGTGGGTAGAGTCCAGTGTAGTGTGTGTAGAGTCCAGTGTAGTGTGTGGGTAGAGTCCAGTGTAGTGTGGGTAGAGTCCAGTGTAGTGTGGGTAGAGTCCAGTGTAGTATGGGTAGAGTCCAGTGTAGTGTGTCGAAAGAGTCCAGTGTAGTGTAGGTAGAGTCCAGTATAGTTTGGGTAGAGTCCAGTGTAGTGTGGGTAGAGTCCAGTGTAGTGTGGGTAGAGTCCAGTGTAGTGTAGGTAGAGTCCAGTGTAGTGTGGGTAGAGTCCAGTGTAGTGTGAGTAGAGTCCAGTGTAGTGTGAGTAGAGTCCAGTGTAGTGTGGGTAGAGTCCAGCGTAATGTGTGGGTAGAGTCCAGCGTAGTGTGAGTAGAGTCCAGTGTAGTGTGAGTAGAGTCCAGTGTAGTGTGTTGGTAGAGTCCAGTGTAGTGTGTGGGTAGAGTCCAGTGTAGTGTGAGTAGAGTCGAGTGTAGTGTGGGTAGAGTCCAGTGTAGTGTAGGTAGAGTCCAGTGTAGTCAGTGGGTAGAGTCCAGTGTAGTGTGGGTAGAGTCCAGTGTAGTGTGAGTAGAGTCCAGTGTAGTGTGGGTAGAGTCCAGTGTAGTGTGGGTAGAGTCCAGTGTAGTGTGGGTAGAGTGCAGTGTAGTGTGAGTAGAGTCCAGTGTAGTGTGGGTAGAGTCCAGTGTAGTGTGGGTAGAGTCCAGTGTAGTGTGGGTAGAGTCCAGTGTAGTGTAGGTAGAGTCCAGTGTAGTGTGGGTAGAGTCCAGTGTAGTGTGAGTAGAGTCCAGTGTAGTGCGGGTAGAGTCCAGTGTAGTGTGGGTAGAGTCCAGTGTAATGTGGGTAGAGTCCAGTGTAGTGTGAGTAGAGTCCAGTGTAGTGTGAGTAGAGTCCAGTGTAGTGTGAGTAGAGTCCAGTGTAGTGTGAGTAGAGTCCAGTGTAGTGTGTTGGTAGAGTCCAGTGTAGTGTATGGGTAGAGTCCAGTGTAGTGTGAGTAGAGTCCAGTGTAGTGTGAGTAGAGTCCAGTGTAGTGTGTTTATAGAGTCCAGTGTAGTGTATGGGTAGAGTCCAGTGTAGTGTGAGTAGAGTCCAGTGTAGTGTGAGTAGAGTCCAGTGTAGTGTGAGTAGAGTCCAGTGTAGTGTGTTGGTAGAGTCCAGTGTAGTGTGTGGGTAGAGTCCAGTGTAGTGTGGGTAGAGTCCAGTGTAGTGTGAGTAGAGTCCAGTATAGTGTGGGTAGAGTCCAGTGTAGTGTGGGTAGAGTCCAGTGTAGTGTGGGTAGAGTGCAGTGTAGTGTGAGTAGAGTCCAGTGTAGTGTGAGTAGAGTCCAGTGTAGTTTGAGTAGAGTCCAGTGTAGTGTGCGTAGAGTCCAGTGTAGTGTGGGTAGAGTCCAGTGTAGTGTAGGTAGAGTCCAGTGTAGTGTGGGTAGAGTCCAGTGTAGTGTGAGTAGAGTCCAGTGTAGTGTGAGTAGAGTCCAGTGTAGTATGTTGGTAGAGTCCAGTGTAGTGTGTGGGTAGAGTCCAGTGTAGTGTGGGTAGAGTCCAGTGTAGTGTGAGTGGAGTCCAGTGTAGTGTGGGTAGAGTCCAGTGTAGTGTGGGTAGAGTCCAGTGTAGTGTGGGTAGAGTGCAGTGTAGTGTGAGTAGAGTCCAGTGTAGTGTGTTGGTAGAGACCAGTGTAGTGTGAGTAGAGTCCAGTGTAGTTTGAGTAGAGTCCAGTGTAGTGTGGGTAGAGTCCAGTGTAGTGTGGGTAGAGTCCAGTGTAGTGTGAGTAGAGTCCAGTGTAGTTTGAGTAGAGTCCAGTGTAGTGTGCGTAGAGTCCAGTGTAGTGTGGGTAGAGTCCAGTGTAGTGTAGGTAGAGTCCAGTGTAGTGTGGGTAGAGTCCAGTGTAGTGTGAGTAGAGTCCAGTGTAGTGTGAGTAGAGTCCAGTGTAGTATGTTGGTAGAGTCCAGTGTAGTGTGTGGGTAGAGTCCAGTGTAGTGTGGGTAGAGTCCAGTGTAGTGTGAGTGGAGTCCAGTGTAGTGTGGGTAGAGTCCAGTGTAGTGTGGGTAGAGTCCAGTGTAGTGTGGGTAGAGTGCAGTGTAGTGTGAGTAGAGTCCAGTGTAGTGTGTTGGTAGAGTCCAGTGTAGTGTGAGTAGAGTCCAGTGTAGTTTGAGTAGAGTCCAGTGTAGTGTGGGTAGAGTCCAGTGTAGTGTGGGTAGAGTCCAGTGTAGTGTGAGTAGAGTCCAGTGTAGTGTGGGTAGAGTCCAGTGTAGTGTAGGTAGAGTCCAGT